>NC_060171.1:13886696-13979538 GCF_021292245.1 Micropterus dolomieu | reverse complement strand
TCACTTTATGTAATAAGCACAGTTAGAATCTGTTATGCTAAGGATAGTTCAACATTTTAGGAAATATGCATATTTGCTTTTTTCCAAGAGCTAGATGAGAAAATTAAAAATTATTTTGATATTTAAGTATGCAGCTAGAGCCAGCAGGTATTCTCTTACTTTAGCATCAAGACCAGAAATAGCTAGTCTGGTTCTGTTAGAAGGTAAATAAATCAGCCTTCCAGCACCTCTAAAACACAGTAAGAGTAAAAACAACAATTTGTGGTTTTACGGGGCATTATGTGCCACTATTTCTTTATTAGGAGCAGTCACTTCCTTCCACAACTTGTCGTTTTTGAACTTTGGTTTTATACGGATTAAACATACAAGAAATAACATGTTAATGAGTGATCTTTAATGGTGCTGTTAGGCGGATTTGTTACTTTTGGACAAAGCCAGGCTAGCTTTTTCCCTTGGCTTCCATTTTCTAAGCTAAGCTAGCTTTCTGGCTGTAGCTTTATATGTAGTGTACAGAAATGAGAGTGGTAATGATCTTCTCATCTACGTAAGTTACAGTGACTAAGCTTTAATACTACTGTATTTACTGTCTTTTATACACTGCAGTAGTAAATGATAAAATACATTTAGCCTTTTAATGTCTATTGTTTCTAATTTGAATCTTCTCCCTGATCTCTGCATTGCAGGAACGCTGTTTGCCCAGAAGTCAGCTGCTCCTGTGGTGTCACAGACCGTAACTCTGGCAGGAACAAGTGGTTTCAGTGCCCTCTCCTCCTCACACAGTCCCTCCTCTTCATCTTCCACCTCCTCAAAGGGACCAAATTAAGGCTGGCAGTTAAATCTGTTCTGAGCAACACAGTACACAATATACCTCTCTTGTCAGACAAGAACTATATGAATTCTAGGTAAAAATCAATTGCAAATTATGAAGCAATTCATTTGTTTTCCTTTACTTTGACAGTGTAATGTGTTAATTTTTTTTACATCATAAGCTTCCAAACTGACTACAACATAGATTCAGATCACAGTTTACCTTAGTGCCTGTTGGACACTTTTTAAAATGTAAAGAGCTTTACATGGTTGGTTCAGAAGTGTCTTTAGAGCAGAACAGTGCACCATGAGAACCAATGCTAAATCTCTTTTCCCTTGTCATCAGTAGAACAGTGTAGTTGCCAAAATGCAGCTAATGAAGACCAAAAAGCCTTAGCTCAGTATCATAACCTCTGTCTATAATTACCTTACTGACTTTTTTATTTTATCCCTCTTGGTAAAAATATTTCACTTGAGTGAAAACTCATCGTTTATACTTTTCACAGCAGCTTTTAGGGATTCGGTTTCCCCAGAAACGTGTCCTAAAGAATCGAACGGAATTTAAAAGAAATGTGTCTCAGGTTTGTTGTTTTTTACATTTTGTATTGTGTTTTTTATTTTACTTTATTTTTATTTAAGCATTTGGTTCGGCATCAAAATTACAAAACTGTTTTAATTCATGTTTGTCGTGAATCAAAGGCAAAATGTGAGAGACAAAGTTTGTGCTGGGAGCTAGACATAAGTGATAACTGATTTACCTCAATTGACTCAGGAATGTCCTCTGGACTCATCACTCATATACTCATAATGAATTGCTGTGTTGTATTTGTATAAACGCAGAGAATGTATCATTAATGACCTCAAGCTTTTGACAAGTGAACACTGAAACAGTGCTACCTCACTCTTCTAGAGAAATATGCAATACTTAATGCAGCATGTGTTGATTTAGGCATCTGCTGAAATATACTGTATGTGGACAATCAAGTAGACATGTAATTGCAAACAAATGTCACTGTGAACTTGACAACTGTAAAAAAAACCAAAACCCTGCTTTGGTCTCTGATTAACGTATTTCTTGGATATGTGGCCATAAGGAATAACATTATCTTGTGTGCTGTAGAAAGACTGGTATATTTCTGAACCTTTTAGTGCTCTTGTCTTAAATAAATAAAATATGATAAATCAAAAGACCATAATGTTCTTCAAAATGTTAGCTATTTAAATATTTCATTTGGATGATGGTGTTAATTTTGTGTAGTCCTTTATAGTTGTTGTTGCTTGAACAAAATGAGTAAGCATTCTATACGAAGAGTGACAAAATAATCTCTACGCACAAGCAATTTTTTAAAACTACCACTAGTAGAATGTAAGTACATTTACCCAAGTAGTTGTACTTCTACTTGAGTATGTTCAATTTGACTGTTTCCCAATTCAGAGGGAAAAATTACACAAGTACATACCAAAAAGAAAATGTTATGTAAGTAAGGGGCCAGATGGGGGTAGTATTTCCTTCTCTACACAAGACACACACACCATTTGAAGTTCAGGGATATTATTCCTTCATAAACATGCACATTTATCAGTACTTTGGTATCTCTGTTCTTAATATCTTTAACCAGGTGAACGATTAAGAAGTTAGTTTTTTGAACAGTTCCTGTCCTGGGTTTTATTGTCAATTGAGTTTTTTTTTTTCTTTGTGCTGCATTGGTGACAAACTGAATTCCTACATTGGTTTCACTATGTATTTTAAATCAGATTACGTTTATCAAATAAAACTCTGCACACTGTGTGTATGGAAGAGGAAGTATAGAAAGTCCCTGTATTGAGAATTAAATCCTGAACTCTGCAGCAGACCTATGACAAGCTATACTAATGGAGATAAGCGCTCATGGGTCAGAGGATAAGGGTGGGGGATGGGTTGCAGGATTTACTGTTGGGAGAGTTATTCTATAGTGATACTGCTGGTTTGGCATCTGGGACAGTGTAGAAGAAAGATGCTACAGGAATAATTGAAAGGTATTATGAGATGAATATCTCCACCCACGGTCCCCGCCCGCCAGGGAGGAATAATACCAGTCAAGGCACTCTGCTGATGAGGAGATCACTGTCCTGGGATGACGACTGGAATATACTGTATGTAGCAAGTTAGGACAGCACGATGATTTTTCATCTTTGAACAGGGAATGGATCCTGCAGCTGCCAAAGACGGCTTGAATTTAACTTCCTGAAGGAGGTCCTTCCTATGTATCAGAAGTCCTTTTCATGAAATCTGGCGATATCATGTAATGTGCAGGATTTGTTACTCAAACCTGAAACTTGGGATCCTAAATAACAGATGTTTTGTGCCTTTGGCACTCCAAAGCAATGGCTTTGAATGATCCAGAAGTGCGTGGGGAGATATCCCCAGGACTAAAAGGCCAGAATGTGTTTTCATGAGTAAAGCAAATGATCTTCTTTCCGGGGACCTCTTGGCTTCTACTGAATATTTTGATATCGGCTTTGACAAACCTTCAGCACACTATTGGCACCATGCCTTACCATGACGAGGAGTACCCAGGTCAGCCTCTGTGGCAGTCTGTGCTGCTCTTCTGCTGTAAGGGAATGATTGAGGGCATTATGGTCATCCTCTTCTTCTGGCTTCTGGTGCAGGTTCTTTTCACCAAACAACTTGAAGGTAGGGTCTTAAAGGATACAGTAGGTTCACAATTTTTTCAAATCTGAAACAACTACCTACTCACTTGCTGATGTTTACTTCTTGCGATCATTGAGTAATCACTCCACCTGTCCATACCGGCTGTGAAGTGAGCTCTTCCTAACATGATTCCAATGTAATTGACGGGGGTCAAAATCCACAGTCCTTGTTCTCTGCAAAAATGCATGAAACCGAAGATAATATCATCAGTAAAACCATGTGGGTGTCTTCCAATATCACTGTGGTTACTGTGTTTTAGGAAAATATTACCTCTTTGTGTTACTTTCCCTCCTTCTAAGAAAGAAACTGTCCGGGGGGAATAAAGAAGGTGAAATATGCAATAAAAAGCTGTAATCTCTTGTCATGACTAATTCTGACTGCTGAAATCTCATTTATAATGCATTTCTACAGAGATCAAAGATCTGGATTTTCATTAATTTCTTTCATTGGAATCACATTAGTAGGAGACAGGAATTATTACCTCGACCAACATTTTTTTCAAAGTACATATAGGAATGTGTATTATTATTTTAAGGTAGACTAAAGAATAAGTGAACCAATCCTTTAACACTACTTTAATATGAAGCATGGGATCTATGCTTTCTGGTAAATGGGGTAAAATAGCACCCTTAAGCTAACGATACACGGAGCAACTTTTAGAGCAATGGTGCTGGGCAATGTTGCCGTCAATGGTAATGAGTAAAGATCACTACCGTAATCCTCTTCCCCCATCACTCTGCCACCCTCCCCGCACCACCGCTATCCGTTCAAAACATTGTCGAACTTGCCACCAGCAACATTGCCCAGCAACATTGCTCAAAAAGTTGCCCCGTGTATCATCAGCTTTAGAGTGTTATGTAATCCAGTGGTTGCACTAGGGTAAATTGCAACAGTTTCTGAACTGTTGCTATCTGTTTGATCTTATTTTTCTCTCATATGTTTACAGTTCACCTCCAAATTCTTCTTTTGGTTGGGCTGATAATCTTTTGTCTGTCTTTGGTCCTGGGATGTATTTTGTGCTGGAGGAACAGTCAGATGTGTCCAGTGAAAGACAAAGATCCTGTAACATCAGCTCCAGCTGAAAGTGTGACTTCTGCCCAGAGCCCGCCTCCCTCAGCAACGACAGCATCCAGGCAGCAATATGAGGGGCTGGATGCAGATACACTGGAGTACCCCTCCACTTTCACCAGCCCTGCCCCTTCGGAGAGTGAATTTACCTCTCTGCCATTCTGCACAGCTGCCTCTGAGCAGAAGGAGCAGCCAAAGCCTTATTTTTCCTTGCGTCGCTTCAGCACCCCACTTACATCACCCCTTTATAAACCCATAGATCCTCCTTCCCTGCCTTCATTTCCCAAATTGGGACTGTTGTCCAAAACATGTAAGGCTCTGCAGAGGCGCTGCACGGTGACTGGGGGTAATATATCTTACAATGAACACAGCAGGCTCACCAGTGCTTTCTCCCCTTCTATGCTTGAAGAACCAATCCCACTGGCTCCACTGAGCTATGGCTCCAGTGCCAGCTGCCAACAGCCAATATCACAAAACCCATGCATCCATTTTACTATGGTCTTCTCTCCAGAACAGCAAACCTTGGCAGTCACTGTCCTCAGCCTCACTGGGACGCCCCACAGACTGGAGGATGTGTTTGTGCTAGGCAGCCTGCCACCTCTTTACCCCTGCCCTATAGAAGCCTCTGCCCAGAGCAGCCTCAGCCCTGAGACCCACAGCCTGGTGCTGCTTTTGAAGGTGAGCTCCGTGAAGGAGCTCCAAAGGTGTGTACTGAGAATAACCGTATACACACGGGAACCTCCCAGCCTGAGAGGCACCACACTGGGTGAACTGGATGCTGAATGTGGAGGAAGAGACTGGAGAGCAGAGCATCCATTTCACTTCACGAAAGAACTTAACCCAAGCACGTGGAAGCTAAAAAAGGTAGCAGTGTAGTGAATTAATATCTGTGAGCAGGTGTTGACTTTAGTTTTAAGATACTGTACATAGAGGTCTGGCCAGATTAACCTGTTAGGAGGCCCTGGGGCTGTTGCTGTTCCCCTTTTGAACACTTATAGGACTTTAGCTCAAGCTTAAACCACAGACTGCAGTTTCCAAGGTTAAGAATGAACAGGTTGAAATGACCTGCTGAAACAAGCAAACGGGGGAAGAGCTGGAACAAAAGTCAGTATTTTGTTTTATATTGGATATTTTGTGTATTGTATTATAGTACAATTAAACTTTTTTTTAGTATTTTATGTGTTTTTTGTATTCTACAAAGCAAAGCCTCATGCAGCCTCATACCTTCTGATTGAGGTATTCTTCTCTGCTCTTTGAACTTTTGCCCTTTGACTGCAGAGCCTGATCTTACAGGATACACCGATGTGTAAGGAGCTTAGCTGTCCTCCCCAGATCTTCATTTGGCTTCAGTATCAGACTCTGGCACACCGCATCAAAGCCATGGTCCTACGAGCAGAAAACCTAGACAACCTCGTTCACACATTGGCAGCAACAGGTAAAACCAGCATTTAATATCACTTGAAATAACAAAATGTGTGTTCGATTTAGAGATCCCGTAAGGACATCATCATAAAGGCATTATGTAAGTGTGCGAGGGGAGAACTAACTTTTGCCTTTGAGGGGCAGAGGTAAAGTAATTCCCTATGTTTGCTTTTAATGTTTAGGGGATTATATGATGTCTTACAGGACCCAAATGCAGCAGGAGATCATCCCTTTTTTTAATGACATTGTGGTTTAATCCTTCACTATTCACAATCCTCAGGAAAATGTTCCAATCTCCTCTGGATCTCTGATCCGACAAATCTAATCTTTGTTTGCATTAGCCTGTCTAAGTATTATTTTTATTGCAGACAAGCACCTCCTGTACACAGAGCCATTTGATGTTAAAATATCTGTTTCATTTACATGAACGTCACGCACATTTGACGAGGATAATCCCTTTATGTTTTATATCAGACTACTGAAAGTATCTGTTGGTGAATATTTAGACAACAGAGTAGACACAACTGCATTACTATGGATGAAGACGGGGGAAAATTTGTGTATTACATTTAACAATATTTATTTTAGCTCCATATTTACTGGTGTGAGAATGGTAAAAATTCTTGGTTTAATTTTATTTAAAAAATTTTATCCAGTCTTTGTAACTGGACAGTGGGCATGAATGTTCTTGTGTGATGTGATTTCCACCTTTTGGCAAGTGTGTTATGTAAATACAGAATTCTCTAGTAGAGAGACCAGTGAATTATAAAATGGATGCTTGTCTGCAGTACTCTTTTTTATTTATTTGGGTGCCCATTGGCGTCCACGAAGTGATCACTAGACTTTCTGGGGGTCCATACAAAAACAGTAACAATAAAACAAACAACAATGTAAAATCACACAGTATAAATAAAACAAGAAAAGGCAAAACAAGCTGAACATAAAGATTAGAAAATAAGTTAAATTGCTTCACATGTGAAGCAAAAGACAAAAGTAGCCCACAATGGAAACAAAAACAAGAATTGTCACAAATGCATAGTAACAAAAATAAAATAAAATAATCTAAGAGTAATATAGTAAATAGTAATAGTAACACTAATCACAAAGGTTCCAATACAGCAATATTCACAATAACTATCTAATCTAATATATGTAAAATGTATAAATTTTGACTGAGTGACTAGAAAATCTAGTTTTTGTTTGTCTGATGTTGGTGGGGAGCTTTAGAAGCGCAATAAAGAAGAGTTCCATCATACAATTTGTTGACTTGTTTTATACCTATAAAAACAGTATATACTATTTTTTTCTCCATAAAGAGAAAGACAAGTTAGTCATAGTATAGCATTGTCCTGCCATTTACTATTTCTAATTTTGTTTAGAAATATTGATATTTTCTTTCTTCTTCTTCTTCAGTTACCAATTTAATCTCAGTTTTCACGTTAAATGTTCTTATTCTACAATAGATCTTTTTCATACTAGATAACGTTTGTGTACCTGTGCACAGAATACCAGGTGATGATCAATCTGTATCATGAGGAGGAAGTGATCAGCAGCAGAGAGACTAGAGGACGGTCCTGCACTGTGTGGAATACTTCTTTCCTGTTTGACCTGCCTCCAGGAGACATCAGTCAGCTTCCCCTCATGCTAGAGTTTATAATCATGCAGGTGAAGCTTTGCTTTGGGAGCTCACAATCATACAATATGACGCATTTCATGAATAACTACATTTATTTGTATTGTCTGTGAAGTATCTATTCCTGCTCCTTTCTTATGTGACTTGTGTTGTCTTGTGTGAATCAGGTCCTTTCAGAAGGTAAAGTTCTTGGTCGGGTCCGAATTGGAGTAGGGGCCGCAGACGCAGGACGTGCTCACTGGAGGGACATGTGTAACCTAGAGTTGGAGCAGGCACGGTGGCACACAGTACAACCAGAGCCTCTATAAGGCTCTGACACGTGTTTGCTGAAAAAGACAATTTGGGACCCAATGTACTGTATGAAGTCAGTTGGCATCCAAAATAAGGAATTTAAGGTCACTTTTGCCATAAATGTTTCACTTTGTAAATCAAATGATGTGTTACTGCACTTCTAATAGATGGATATATAGGCATTCAGCAACTCAACATTTACAATGGCCTTATTTTAATGTAACAACCTGTGAATTCTCCTATGGGATAGTAATGTAAGTGCACAAACTTACTGAATTTGCATAAAACAAAACAATGTTATTTGTGAAACATTACCTAGACCAGACCTTCTATGTTGATTCTGGAGAATTTATCAGTGATCTCTTATACAATTCAGTCTCTCTCCCAATGAACAATAGTGAAATATGAAAGTAAGTGAACTGAGCAAAAGGATTACTCTAGTATTCAGCCCGCAGTCACTAAAATACACATTCATTTATTTGATGTGTGAGTACCGTGTAATACACACTAATGTACTTTTTATACCCTCATGTACATCTGTAATTTCACAGTTCCTTTGAGATACATTTAAAATAGCTTGTTGTCTGTAGGATGTTCTGAATGTAAAAATTATGTGAAGACCCATGTCATATAAATAAAACACACTTTTGCCAGAGCTAGATTGGTGGCTTTAATTAACACAATTGTCTAACGTATAAATGTATAAATTACTGCTGCTGTATGTTTCTAATTCTTTTCTGTTAGATGGAGATACAAAAATATCACAATCCTCTTAGTCAAAAAGTTTCCACCAAGTATCACAGAAGTAGCAGAATCTTGTCTTTAAATTTAAGTCAAGTAAATTAGTCCTTACATTTAATTTGAGTAAGACAACATACAGTGCAAGCTATAAGGCACAAATCTGGCTAGTGCAGCTGTAATGACTGATCCATTATACACCTGTAGAAACTTTCACCCAGTGCAGCAGTCTTAACAAAACGCCTCATTTGTCCTCGCCCTCCTCTTCATCTTCATCAGGGCTACAGATATCTACAAGCTCAGCCAGGAATATTCCATCTGGATAGAGGGAAGGTGACTGCTGGTCACCTGAGACGTGAGATAGGTTTGGCACTTGGACATCAGAAGATGTGTCTGATAGTTTCTTTGCAGTAGAGGGACAGTCCTGCATTGGCTGCACCTTGCACCTCAGTGTGGCTAAATCATGAAAAAGGGAAAATAATTACTCAAAGATATTATAAGATAATATTTAAAAATGTTACAATTCAACTTTGTATTCTTATACATGCAGTAGATAGAAGGCCAAGGACAGAAAAAAGGAAATTAATTGAGATCAGAGACTATCCCACTATTAGTGACAACAAAAGTAGCTTGTTATTTTATTTAGTTAGTCATTTGTGGATATGTCTCTGTCTGAGATAAAGATATGAATCAGATGGTCTTTCCAAAGGCTCCAAACTATAAGCATGGCAAAGATCACAGCACACATCTACACTAATGATCATTACAGTGATTCATGCACAACTTCACCTTGCAGCGGATTCACATTGTTTGCCTTAAGATTGTTGATTTCTGCACTCATAGTTGACATCTGGCAAAGGAAAGAGTGGTTTCAGATATCTCATGTCATCTTTATATTGGTTGCTATAGGCCTCCTTAGCAGAAATCTTCTGTATTTTTAAATGAATGCTTTTTTAAAAAGAACATTGCACATTTTAAAATATTAAATTATTTATTTCACAACTTGTTTTTCTTTTGTCGCACACTGCCTGGTTTAATATCATTTCAAAACTTAAGTCTGTATGTATCCACACTTAATACCACAGTGACAGACATATCACTCCTGGAAGTTACCAACTAGTAAGTTTCTGTCATACTGTGGTAGTCAGTATAAGACTGTCACAGGCCTTCAGTATAAGACCGTGTCGTAACTCTTTCCTATCCTCTTATGGTCTAGTCAGATGCTGAGCAGTGAACAGCTTCAAATCCGATTATTATTAGATCATTATAGATTATTTACAGAGTCGACAGAGTCATATGTGAGATTATAGCTGGACTATGTTTCACAGCCGTGAGATGCTCTTTGATAATGCAGAAGCTGGGACTGGTGCTGTCTGCACATATATGTGTGTGTTTGTGTGTGTGTGTGTGTGTAATGTATGAATGTGCGGGTAGTTCTGTTAATTCTACGACATGCGCTATGTGCCACGATTATGCCATTAATGTTATTATGTTCATCATTTCATCAGTTGCAGATGCTAGTACATCATTCATGAAAAATCCTAGCATGACAGACAGTCATGTGTTGTGGTGGCTGGAGGATTATGTTGATGTTTCATTTAGCTATTCGACATGGTAACCATTCCACTTGGTGTAATTTAAGTCTTTCCAACCTGTTGACTTTGGTGGAAATTTTCCTCAGCATGAGCCTCTTCTGCTGGCTTCCCCACCTCCCCTTTCGGCCAGTCACTGCTCTCCTCATCCTCTTCAAACACTGGCATCAAACCTGAGCCCTGCTGCCAGCTCCTCCAGTCCACTGCACTCTGAATGAAAATGAAAAAACACAAGACTTGTTCCTTCTGCACATGTTCACATTGGTGCAATCCATACAGGATTACAGGATTACAGAATTCTCATATTTATTTTAGTGTTGATTTGCTGAGGCTTATTACCCTTATAACTTTAGATCTGGGAGTCCGGTCTTGCAGTGAGGAAGCGCCAGTCTGAGCTGCTGCTGATCTGTTATCAACCTTTCCCACCTCCTTTCCTTCCTGCTCCTTAAACAGACTCTTTAACTACAAATATAAGATACAGTATATATCTTTTTATGAGGCTTGCTGTAATTTACATCACATATAAAACAAGACTAAAGCTACAGGCAAAATGGTCATATTGGCATGCTCACAGTGACAACACTAACTAGCATGCTAATAGCTGTGTAATACCACAATGTAGAAATACTCTGTTTCAAGTAAAAGTCCTGCATTCACAATTGTACACATGTAAAAGCATCAGCATCAAAATTAATCTACCAAAAGTAAAAATAGTCATTATGCAGAATGGGACATTATATTATTGGATTATAATTAGTGGTGCATTAATGTGTACACTGTTTCATCTTGTAAAGGTGGGACAGTTACTGTATTTACTTTTGCCAGGTATCTTGGGAATAATTATGTATAACATAACATACATAATATTTGCCTCTGTATTGTAGTGGAGTAAAAGTATAAAGTAGCAGAAAATACTTAAATACTGAAGTAAAGTATAAGTAACTCAAAATTGTACTTAAGTACACTGCTTATTAGCACCAAACACAATGTATAGCTGAGGGCGATGGAAATGTCTTCTCCAAAATGTTTTATTGTAGGTATTTGTAGACCAAATTGGTTCATTATATTGGACAATTTAAAATGTTGACCTGATGATGGAGCTTTAGAAAAAGTCAGATGATGACCTAAGTTTTTACAATTCATCAGGCTTTCTCAGAGCATCAGTATTTGACGCCCTGAGAGACACGAATCTCTGTCAAATTTCAATCCATCAAATATTTGTTTAGATATTCACTCAAACTTCACTCAAATTCACAAATATCAACCTTATGATGAGGCTAGAAAAACAGTCAGGGCATCACCATAGTCAGTAGGATTCATCCTCCGGAGACACAAATGTCTGATATTTCAGTTTGAACCAAAGTAGCAAACCAATAGACTAACATTATGATGGCGCTAAAAAAAGGTGAACTGAATTGTGTTACGTTATATACCTGCTCAGTAACCATCCTCCTCTGCTGGTCCGTCTCTAGAATTACTGAACCAACAGTTTTATCCTTCCTGCCGTCAACAGAGGGTTTTTCATCTTTAACCTGTAGACAAGGAGTCTGTCATGGATTGTGCTCATCACCACCCCAGGAGGCCATCTTTAGACGTGTTGTTTTTATTAACTTTACCAGGTAAAGCTGCCTCAGCGTTTTCTCCTGCTGCAGCTGGTTCGCCATCCTCCTCCTCTCTGAAAACACGTGGAGGAAGAAGTTTTAGAGCTGAGCCAGTGAGGAAAATCAACACATTATCCATTAGTGCTCTACAAATAAAGATTATTATTATTATTATTATCCTCTGAAGTGGGCTCATACCTTCTAGCTGGGCCCTCAGTGAGTTAGTAGTTGAGTCATCTGCTTGGCCTCCATCATCCTGATGATCCTCAGAGGCCTTTTTCATGAGAAACAGAGATGATAACGCTGCTGGTTAATTCAACACATGCTGGCTCACAGGTGGTTAAACATAGATCAATGTATTTGAGACTGCATGTTTAGGGTGTAGCGACTGCACCTTGAGCTCCAGAGCAGAAATCTTGAGTTGAGCATTGTTTTTTTCCATCTCTCTCAGCCTTTCTAGACTCTTCAAAGCTTCTTCCCTATCACAGTAATGATGAAAATCTGTCACACACTCGCTTCTCAGTCTTTCAAACAATCAGTCATTCATCACTCTGTCAAAGAAAAGCTTACTTTTCCCTCAGTTCCTTCTCTCTTGTAGCCAACTTTTGCTTCATCCTTTGATCCTTAATGCTTTGTATGCACACCTATTAATCATGAATGTTATCTGTCAATGTTATATAACACAAAATATTTAATTTAAATACAAGTTTAAATAAAATTCCACCATGCAATTGCATCTTTACTGTTGTTGAACATTTAGAAAAGTTGAAAAGTTGAGTGAGGTAGGAACATCTTGTTACCTGGGCAGATTTGTTTTGGCTGCTCTGGGAGTCTGATGGTGGCTCCCATAACAAAGAGAATTCTGATAAGCTGATAAACAGATAGAGTACGCGATAAAGAGACAGATCAAAGAATTTCATTTTGAGCATTTGCTGATGGGGAATTTTGAAAATGAAAATCTCTTCATCCACTCACTCTGTCGCTGTCTGTTTGTCCTGGGTCTGCACATGTTCACCTCCTGCGAATACAAGGTCACAGCAGTTTAACGCCCCCTTGTGTTTAAAGAATGAAATAACATTTACTCTCTGGAGTTGGACGCCTGCTGTGTTTTAACAGTAATCCTGCTGAGCTGGCTAAGAATTACATTCACCTTTACCTTTATCTTTATATCTGTGAAGCAGCGCCTGACTCATGCTCCTTTCCAGCTCCAGCTCTTGTTTGCATGCGTCAAGCTCAACCCTTAGCAGGGAGTCAGAATCCTTCTGTTAAAAAGCATATAGTTAAATAACCCATAAATATCTGCTACATTTTTAACAATTCAATCATTTCAGTGGCACAAGAACAAAAGCTTTTCACGGAGATGCTACCTTGGCTCTGGTCAGCACTGTCTCCATATTGGCTTTGTGCTGCAGCAGATTTTCAATTTCTTCTCTGTGTAGGAAAATGTGTATTATCAAAACAAGATTTGTGTGATTTAGACAGTAATTAATTGGTGGACTTGTAAAATAGACTCACTTGTTTTTCTGGCCTTCTTTCTTAAGTTTTTCAATCTCACTTTCCAGATGTAAGCCTACATCTTCAGCTTGGAGCTGAAATTAGATTTTGAATTCATTAAATTCACTGCTGTGGTATGAAGTTGTTTTTAATGGAGAGGTAAAGTGTCTTACTTCATTCGTCGAGTTGTTCTTTTTGAGTTCCTCTAGCTCCTCCTGTGTGGACTGCAGGGCCAAAGCCACTTTTTGCCATTTCTCCGTCCAATGTGTGGCCACAGCTTGTAGTTCCTCGATGCTCTGGACTCTGACTGAATCTTGTTTACGATACTCTTCCTCCTGCAGGTGTAGACTCTCTTGCTTTTCAAGGACTTTGGCTTCCAAACATATGCACTGATCCTGCAGTTTCAGTTTTTCTAATTCCATTACTTCCATAGATTCCCTAGACAGATAGTTCGGTACTTAAACTACACCGCATATTTGAAAATAAAACATCCATCTTCAGACATTAAAGAATAGTGTTTGATCACCATCTCACCTCAGTTGGCTGCACTTTTCTTTCATCTCTGTGAGCTCCTCGTGTCTTCCTTTTATTTTACTCAGCAGTTCCTCTTTTTCTCTGATCAGCCGAGAGCATTCTGCCTCCAGATCTGTGATTTGTTTAGAGTTGTTGACCCTCTCTGCTGTTATCACCTGTAGCTGTGATTGTGATGTCTTAAGTTTCTGCGTAATCATTTCAAGCTCACGTGTCAGCTTTTCATTCACCTGGTGTAAAGACACAACAGGGATCATTTAATAAAGAATTTAGAAAAGGTAACAACTTAACAAAAATATGTCCACTTAAAGCTTTCAACCTCTCTGAGAACCTTCAGTTCTTCCTGCATCATTTTAACAGTTTCCTGATGATGATCGTCAGACAGAGGCCTCATTTGTTTCATATTACCCTCCAGCTTTAGCACCTGAGTTGACAAGATGGCTTTTTCCTGAGAAGAATTAAAGATAATTTTGAAGGTGTAATTCCTATTATAAAATGTTGGAATGTAATGTAGGATAAGGTCAAATTGAAACGGACCAGGCATGCTTGGCTGATCTTGTTGTTTGCTTCACTCAGCTGTTCTTGCATGTCAGAGTGATTCTGTCTTGTGTGGATGAGCCTCTGGTTCATGTCCTCTATTTGATTCAACATCGTTCTCTGTGTCTAGGCACATGGGAACAAAATACACAGCCTAAAGGTGCATGGAAAGAAAAGAAACTGGCAGTACAGCAGGCAACTGGAGTGCAAATTTGTGATCTCGCATAAAAAGTAATAAAAAGTACATTTTGAGATTTTCCTTGTATATTTTTTAACTGACCTCAGTAGAAGTCTGGAGTTTCTGGAGTGCCTGGTTTCGTTCTTCTTCTTGTGTCTTTGCCCTCGCCTCAGCACCTTTCAGAGCCTCTCTCAGATTGTACAGTTCTGTGTCAACCTTCTGTCTCTCCTGAATTGAAGCCATGTGTAAAAGCAATGTTTGGCAAATGGGAATTCAGAATAATACATTATTTAGAACACAAATATATTTTTCATAATACATAAAGCTTACACACCTGTTTGTTAAAGTCTTCACGCATTGGTACTCTGTGAAGCAAGCCAGGAGTTTTTTCGGTTGGTTGATCATTACTCCCTCTGGCGAAAGTAGACCTCATCTGCTGCAGGTTGTTTTCCAGCTGTAGGACCCTGGTGGGTGAATTTTGCATGAAGAATTTCAAATCTATTCTAAAGTTGTTCCGATCATCCTCTCCCTGTCTTTTGCTGAACTTACTTTTCATGAAGCTCTCCACATTGCTGGCTCTTTTCAAATTGGGACAATTCAGCTGCCTCCTTCTCTTGAGCGCTCATCATTTCTGACAGCTGCTGTGAAACACATCAGTGCAAGATCATAGGATGCTGTGTGCAACTGAAATACATATCAAACTATTCAAAGCAGAAAAACTGTAAAACTGACCCAACAACAAAACAATCGGGAGGGAGAAAAAGGCTAAAAAAAGGTCTATCATAGAATTAGTTTCCACAGAGATTTAAATGTACTTCTTTTTAAACTTACCTTATGTTTCATGTCAAGTAGTTTTGCAGTAGTTATGTCATCGCTCAGCTGAGAATTTCTGGCTCTCAGCCGGTCCAGCTGAGTGTCGAGACGCACATGAGCATCCTGCAGGCATTGCGCCACTTCTGCTTGTCTAAAGCTACTTTCACCCCGGGCAGTCCTTAATTTAGCCCCTGGACATGGAGGAAAGGATCGTGTAGCACCATCAGGCACCAGATGGGACAATGACTGCCACTTCCTTAGACCTGGGTCATTCTGGCTGAAGCCACCTGTGCTCCCAGATGTACTGGAATACATACAGTATATCAGCTAGAATTTTTTTACACCACTGTTGAAAATTAATACATTACTATGTCTCTTGCTTAAATTTTCCCGTCACCTTGTGCTGACTTTGGACAGAAACCCTGACCCAGAGACAGTCGCCATGCCACACCACGCAGAGGTCTACGAAAGAAAAACACAAATTTTTAAAACCACTACACTTCAATCAACTACCAGAAAAATAAGTCATATCTCAGCCTTACCTGGGCTGTAAAGCGAGATTTGGTGTCCCACATGTCAAGGTCCATGAAAGAAAATGGACTTGAACTTCTGCATGAGGGTCTAAACATCTTGGAGTGTCTTTCTAGATCCAAACTATCACTTGCCTTTGTATGGTAGAGGCAGTCCTCATTTCCCAAAGCGTCAGGGATAGATTTTCACACAAAGGTGCCAGCTTGAGGTGTGTGGCTATTCTTGGATCATGTGTCCTGATATTTCCACTGCTTGCTTGATGGTCAACATCTAGTTTTAACACTGCATGACAATTACAGTGTGTTTGTTATTTTAAATGTGTTAATTACACCATTTTCCACATCAAAATACAATTATGTCTTATCAAATGTATAAAAAGGTGATTAACAAGAAATGAAACACAACATATGTTTTGATTTATCAGTTGGAGTCAAAATTATACTTTCTCTTACGGTACCTTGCTGCAGAAACCCGCTCCAGTCCACTGACAATACTCACTTGCTCTGCTTTTATGCCTCACACAGGTTTGATTGCAAGCTTTTCACTGTACAGCCCTTGAACTGAGTATCTATGGTAACCCATGCACAGAGGACGCAGTGGGGCGGGTGTGTTATGTGCGAACACTTCTGGGATAGTCTCCACATGATCTCACTCAGTCTGCTGACTTACTGTTTGTTGACATGAGTTGTTAAGAACATCTCCCAAACAGTGATCATGACACACATAGCTTACCTCTGATTAATGATTTATGAGTGAATGAGTCAGGATTGGTTATGGGTTCCTTTAGTCACACACAGAGAAAATAGCCCTACCATAATTATGTTCTTTGATAGTTTTCAAAGGATTTTATTTTAGCTCAAGGGATAAGCAAGCATGTGATGATAACATGAACACTCTACAGCTCAGCGTGAAATATTGCATGCCACTGACTAAATCCAAAGTTCTTTCTTTGCACACTCCAGTCAGACCATTATTCAGCCCTATCTTTCAAAAATGCGCATCAAAATTAAGGCTCAGGCTGTCATAAGCCTTAGCCTGCACGTGACTCAGCTCTTTAATGCATATTGGAAGCTGGAAGTAGTCACCCAGAAGTAGTTTATCTCTCATGTTTGTTTGCATTCATATTCATTTATTTGATTTATTAATTTATTTTTTTTTATCTTTCAGAATTCAATGCAAAACAATTTCTTCATACGCCGGTACTCTAGGTGGCAGTATGCAACATCAAATTCATTGATTGAAATTCGTCAAAATACAAAAGGAAGAAGAGGTCATCCAGAAGCTAGCAGCAGCTTTTCACCATTCAAGTAGATAAAAACTAGCAGTTTAAGGGAGTAACACTTTTCCTTTTAGCACTTAACTTAGTACTTCAATCACTTGAGTTCTTGAAAAGAGTGTGCTTCGCATTAATCCCAAGTACAGCGTTTTCGTCTTGAAACTAACGCTAGATAATAACTTAACGTTAGCTATGCTAGATAACAGGCCGACGCTAACTCTAGCTAGTTAGCATAACTATTCGGTAACATCAAGCAGTTAGTATTTCTGATGTCCTACTGAAGACAATTAGCTTATTACTTTAACAGAAAGTGTGTGATTACTACAGAGCTGTTCGGACAAGAAACGTTAAATAGAAACGTTTGTTCTTTAACATCGTGCAGTCATGGCTGCGGATTGGTTGGGTAGTTTGGTTTCAATTAACTGTGGGCCAACACTGGGAGTCTATCAAGGAGAGGTGGTATCTGTGGACCAGATCAGCCAAACTATCTCCTTAAGACAGCCTTTCCATAATGGAGTCAAGTGCCCTGTTCCCGAGGTCACATTCAGGTAAAGCTCAGCCACAAATTGTTTGCTCACTTGCTGTTTTTCACAGACGGGGCTGATAAAAAAAAAACCTACTGTTTCTTCCTGTTACTAAATATAGTATTTTAACTTTTCATTTCTGCAGTGCCATTGACATAAAGGAACTAAAGATTTTAGATATCAGAAATGGCAGTGTTAGGAACAGCTCTTCTGCAAAGGTAAACAGCGCTCCAGTTACGGTACCAAAGGGTGACCCCAGGTGTGTGGAGAAAATTAACTCTCCTCAACACTGCTCTAAAAGCTATGGAGACCGGCATCTGGATGTACCTGGCCAGCCAAAAGGATTTCGTCGAAGACACAACTCCTGTAAGTGCAATGTAATAAACCTCAGCCAGAAACGAATATTGTTGATTGTTGCTGTGTTGGGATTTATTAAGTGTTTTTCCATCAGGGTCATCTAGTAGTCGAGGGGCAAACCAAGTGACACCAAAAAAGAACGGAGTGAAGAATGGTCAGATGAAGCACAGAGACGACGAGTGTTTTGGGGATGGCATGGATGACGGGCTGGATACAGACTTTGATTTTGAAGGAAACTTGGCTCTTTTTGACAAAGCAGCAGTTTTCTCTGAAATCGACACGTCAGAGCGCCGTAACGGTGAAAGGTCACGTGGGACACCTCAAGAACAGACACCCTCACGGTATCGTCATGATGAAAACATCCTGGAGGCCAAACCTATTGTGTACAGACAGATTACTGTACCACAACCTGGTGCCAAGGAGTACTGCACTGGTAAGTGTGTCACATTGTAATGAAACAAATAGTAGTGAAGGCAAAATTATCGGTTATAGACTTGTTCTTTATTTCCGTACAGACTCAGGGCTTGTTGTACCCAGTATATCCTATGAACTACACAAGCGTCTGTTGTCAGTCGCTGAGCGTTATGGTCTGTCACTGGAGCGAAGGCTTGAGATGACTGGAGTATGTGCCAGTCAGATGGCACTTACATTGCTGGGTGGGCCGAACAGGTAAGCATGTACTGATGGTTTGTATGCACCAAGGAGAACAGCATTAGTTAAATGTTAAAGGTCCAGTGTGTAATATTTAGGAGGATATTTTGACAGAAATGCAATATAATATACATAACTATGTTTAGAGTGGTGTATAAAGACCTTACACTATGAACTGTTATGTTTTTATTACTTTAGAATGAGACATTTCTGCCGACAGAGCGTGTCGGCAACCATAGCTTCTCCTGCACGCTTGTAAAGGGAGGGGTGAGCGGTACATTCTTGTGGTATTGGAATAATCAGAATCTTTTTTCCCTCCTTAAATCTTTATTGTAAAAAGAGAAATAAAGTGTGCATGGAACATAAAGAAGTGTAAAAAACTTTGATTTGTGCAAATTCACAAATTGCCTATATATATTTTGCAAACATGTAGTTTGTGATATAGTTATAATGGTTAAATTGCTGTCCATGTAGAGTGAACTAGATGTCTACATGTTGTTTATATGCTCTGATAATGCTACCATCCGAGGAGCACCTGAATGCACTGTGAGTGACTGTTTGCAATTTGCAGCCCTCACCACTAGATGCAACTAAAGCTTACACACTGAACCTTCTTCTTTCTCTGTCCAGTATATTTTTTTAATTTTTCATAGAAATGAGTTACTTACCTGCTCACAGTAGATAAGTGTTGTTAGCGAGGTTACATTATCAACTGTTACAAAATACGGCAGTGTTTTGATTTAAGACCTCAAGTGTTTGATATTGATTAACTATTATTAAATAATCAGAAAAGAAGTGGAAAGACACATGTCACAGTATTGAGTTTTAAAAATATTTTTGATTGTTTCACAATTATGGTGGGTGGTGATGGGGCAGTGGATAATTTGGTGTGAGAGACCCGGGTTCGAATCAACTGTGAGACACCACTTACCCCTAGTTGCTCCATAGGTGTGTGACCTCTGACATATATAGCAATTGTAAGTCGCTTTGGATAAAAGCATCAGCTAAATATGTAAATGCAAAATATTACCTATTTTGTCTTTTATATATTCACATGATTACATATATATTAATGTCTTATTAGACACTTTGGATCTCCATACTAGTGAACCTTATTGTTTTACATGCCAAATTTGAATTTACTGGCAGTAAGTGTTGGGAGAACACAAAATTCAGAAAGGCCACTTAGTTTCCTTTTTCACGTCTCTTCCAGATTCACTCCAAAAAACTTACACCAGCGTCCCACAGTGGCTCTGCTTTGTGGCCCCCATGTTCAGGGAGCTCAGGGCATCAGTTGTGGTCGTCATCTTGCCAATCATGAAGTGGAGGTCATCCTGTTTCTGCCCAATTTTGTCAAGATGCTTGACTCGGTCACCAGTGAGCTCACACTCTTCAACAAGACTGGTGGCAAACAGGTGTCAAGTATCAAAGGTGGGATTGTTTTTCTACTTAGATTTTTGAAGTTTTTTTTCCTCCTTCACATTTTGCATTCTAGGTGATCAGGTCAAGCCATGTACTTTGAGATTTTTAAGTTGTTCTCTCGGACTTCACAGACCTTCCAGACACCCCAGTGGACCTAATCATTAACTCCCTGGACTGCCACGAGAACACGTTCCTGATGGATCAGCCTTGGTACCGAGCAGCTGCAGACTGGGCTAACCAGAACCGAGCGCCAGTGCTCAGCTTAGACCCTCCTGGTAGTGGACAGGGGCAGGCAGTCGAGGCAAAGTGGTCCCTCTCTCTTTGCCTCCCACTTCCCCTTGCTGAGGGTGCTGGCAGCGTTTACTTGTGTGACATAGGTGTTCCTCGCCAGGTTTTCCAGGAAGTGGGAATCAAGTACCATTCTCCTTTTGGTTGCAAATTTGTCATCCCCTTGCACTCTGCATAATTTGACTAATAGTCAACAAGACCAGTTAAATCTTTCACCCTCCGTGGCCATTTGGGTTTTGGCACCCTATATTCCTGATTATCAGCTGTTTGGGTTTTTTTTTGTTTTTTTTTAAAGTTTATTAGCTAAGTTGCTAACCCATCAACATGTGAACGGGACTTTTCCCCTCATACTGAAGGACCACTGTTGAGTACATTAGTTCTACAAGGACTAAGTTCATATGGGTGAGATAGGAAAGAGCGTTATTTGAAAAGTAAATGTGTTGACCATTAGAGGCTTCAGCAGTTATGTAGATACCATTGTATTTACCAGATATTTGGAAGACAGGTTTTTCATAAATACAGCTGAAGCTTCAAAAATACAACACAGTGTTCATTTACAAACTGAGCAGGACAGTCTCTGACTTAAAATGGAAAATAAATCTGAATGTCAATCTAACCTCATTACAAAACGATCTGGTGAATAAACAGAACCACCATATCAAACAGGCAAATGTGATTTTATTACAGTAATATGGATGAGAAATACAACTTACATTGGTGTCAGCATTGCCAGTGGCTTTACTTATGGCCAGCTATACTCTGCAGCACTTAGTTGCTGTTTGATGTTTTATTAGGATAGAATTTCCATCTAAGCAAATGTGGAATATTGTCATTTGTGTGAGTAATGCTGTGTTTTCAAACTGAACCAATGTTGAATAGGGCAGCTACTGGAGCGAATCCAAATATCAGCAGTTTTGTTTGTCCATGGTGAATTAGGCTGTTATAAGGGCTTAAAAGAGATGACACAGCATGCAAAACCTCCAGCAATCTTGCCTTTTACATCTCCCGTTACAAGCACGACGGTGTGGCTAAAGATATTAGGTCATTCTTTAAAAACAAATACAGTCCTTGTCTAAACACATGAAGCAAGAAACACAAGATACTCTTGAGACGTCTGTTCCCAGGCTTGGTTCTAGTTATTAGCGTTGTTAAAAATGTCAATGAGGTTTTCTTACTTCCGGAGCAGAAGTCTGATGTTCCAGTTTCACTTCAGCGCTCTATTGTATTGGTTAAAGGACCATACCAGAGTGTTGGCAAGTGTCAGTTTCTTGGCTACAAATCCAAATGTGTATTTAATATTTTTGCTGATCTTGTTTTAAATGCAAACTAGAAACTAGTAAAATGTTTTGTTCATATATGTATATTCCTTTGGTTCCCAATTATTAGAGTACAGTAAAAAAAATCAATTAACAGACTCTTAAGAACTCTTATGTTACGTGATCCATCACAGCGAACATCAAGTCTGCAGTAGTTTTGGTCAGTGTTGAATCATATTTGTACGGTAGTGTAGTTTAAGTGCAGATTTCAAAACTCTGCACTGCATTAAACTGATAAAAATGAACACTTGCTTGACATTGTCTGTGGTGGACTTACGTTTCAGGAGTTTCCTAGTAGATTTTTTTTATGTTGTATGAAAATTAATAGAAGCCAGTTTATGCCTGCCTTTGTAATGAATAAGCTAAAACAACCCACTGGTATGGTTCCTATTAAGATTCAGATCACGTGATTGAATTTTTACCTTGGCGGTTCGAATGTTGACACTTTTTGATCGAAGTTGTTTGTTTAAATGCTCTGTATATGTGGGATTCAATTGTCAAGATGCAACTTAGAGAACCCTCTTTGAACCAATTAGATTTGGTCTTTGTTATTGGAAATTGTTGAACATTTTGTCCACCCTCTCCTGACATTATGGAGTACGCCTGTTTATGTGCTCAACCATTAGTGGTATTTATCATAAAACTAAAGCACAGCCTGTGAAATATAAATCAAGAAGAGCTGCTTGTTTTGTGTTGCTGCTTCTTGAGGCCTTGACAGAGAGGCTGTGAGCTTCTCTACTGCCAGATATTTTGTACAATGAAAGTCAAACCCTTTGCTTGTTCTTTAACGAGATCACATTTTCATATGAAATGTGTGCATAACAGAAGCTGTCTTCTTAAGTTCACCAATCTTTACTGGACATGTGTATTGTGCACAGCAACAGCTCCTTAAATCTCGTATCATTGATGTCAGTGTAGTCTAGAAAAGGCTGAAGTTCACAGCTGCAGAGATTACAAATCATGTAATCTGGGATATGGTTTATGGTGTTTTGTCCACACATTAACTTGTTAAGGTCTTAGGAGGATTAAAAATACATGCGTTATATGTTTGGGTTTTTTTCTCTGTGCACATCAGCCTGCACAAGGTGCATATGCTGACTGGGTGAAAGTGACTTTCAGGCACAAGGGTTTTGTCCGTTCTCCAGCATTCCTCCGGCCTGATGTGTTATGTCACATCTGTTGAGACAAGTCTGGCTCGAAAACATCAGCCAGCATTACCGACTGTGAATTTAAGATGAGTTTTGTTACTCTGTGGCCTCCAGGGGGCCACGAAACCACACTTTCGGTGGCTCTTCCTTATTCTGCTGTAATGGCAGCTTTATGTACTTTAATAGCATTTCCTCAAATAATAGTGTAATTTCTCTACGAAATGTGAACAGTCGGACATTATGTGGTGATCTGACTTCTGACATAAAAGCAGCTTGTTTGAAAGTTGTTGTTTAAACGCAGGTTTTGCTTCTTTAGAATCAATATACATGTTTTAAATTCTGAGCGCTTCTGAGATCCGCACTGGGCGTTTAGGCCATGCGAGGTCAGCTTGCAGTTCAGAAAAGTCGCGTTAACAGCCAGCGGTGGGATTTTGTCTAGACAGGACAACCGTTTCCTTTTGGGAACGAAGTCCACTGTCAGGGTTCTCGTGCATAAAACACTGTGCAGTCCTCTTGTTTCATGTCTGTAGATTCAAACAATAAAACAAACGTTCACCAGAGCTTTTTCTGTCGTGTTTTTTTTGGGGGGGGAAATATTGATGATCAAATTCCTTCATGAACTTGACTCAAATAGATCTGGTGATCCATTTTTAGCCAGAGTAGTAACGCGCATGTGCACTGCAAAATCAAGGTGGGGCAAAAAAAAACTTGAATGTTTCTGACGGGGAAAAGGACTGGGCCGCCTGCTGTAGACTCAAACTAGTCAGAATCGCGTTTATTAACCCCATTTCATCGCTTCATTTTTTAATACTTAAGTTGAGTTCTTACGTATTTGTGACGCTTAACTTTTTAGGACCCTCGAGACTGAGACGTTTGTTCAGAACTTAATTTTCCATCATATAAGACTGCCTTTCCAAATGATGTTGACAGGAGACGGCTGGTTTTACTGAGGTACTTTTGGCCTGCTGAAGTTTTGAGTCACCTGTGACAGATTTCACTTCCTCATCAGGATTTGATGGGTTTTGCGCTTCGACATCAGCTGTCAGTTGTTTATCTCGTGAATGGGACTTTGTCCGCTGTCGCTCAGATGAAAACCGACGTCTGGCAGTAGCTGAACCACCTGCTGCATCAAATCTCTTAGTTTGCCTGCAAACAGGTAACATTTTTATTATGAAATGGCATATAGATACAATGAAGCTGTTATGTTGCGTATACCTCTCTAAAATATAGCTAACCTGTTATATTGTGCACTTTATATTAATGTACAGTGACTGAAAGTCTGTAATGAAGTTACATTCGGAAAGCATTGGTGTTTGGAGGCTGTGGCAAGTACATAAAAATCAAGCGTTTATCAATACTCGCTATGAGCTGTATTTGTTACATAAAAGTGCTTTACAGTAAAACAAAAATAGACTTAATAAACGTGATTTCATGAGAGACATGGTCTGGTTAACATCCTTCTTCCTTCAAACTTCTGCCACTTCCTCTGGCTCCTGGGGTGCAGCAGTTGCATCGCGCAACTTTCCACGTTGCTCTTTCACAACATGGTAGATGCTGTTATCGATAATGACAATAACATTCTAGTTAGTCAAGATTGTGAGCATGCATGCGAACTGTCACATAGCCTAGAGGTCTTTGACAGTTTTCTGAAGCTGTTACTGGTTTTGCAAAGCTGGCTACAATTGCAGTGTGACTTGCTAAGGGTTATTATGAAATAAATGGTAATGCCTCTCTGTTGGATATTGCGTTTTCTCATTTATTCTGTCATTCTCAGGAAACAGTCAGTCGCAAATTTGGAAAAGCCACCAATGCATTTAAAAGCAAGTGCCAAACAGAAAACAAAAGTTTACTGAAAGCAGTGTTTGTCAGAGAGAGGAACTGAGGACCTCTTGGGTCTGTTTGGGGTGATGCCCCTCTGGCTCAGTCAGGAATTCCCTCAAAGGTCAGCTACTTTCTGAATAAGACTGAAGCCAGTCTTGAGCCTTAGATACTTTTCCATTAGAGGATTCATATTTTAGTGTGACAAAACTGTAAGGAAGGATTAAGCTGGTGAAACAAGATGAAGAGAGCTCATGAAACCACAGCAAAGCATAGCTGCTACCCTGTAATGTGTCATGCATGGCTGCATCAGCAGAGCAGCGTTGCACTGCATGGTGTGCACAGCACCGCAGCAAGGAAGTGTCCGTCCACCGCTCAGGCTTGGCAGCTTTGCCTTGCATGGTGTCTTTCTGATGGGTTTACAATGTAAAATCATCAATTACCCAAAGTTTCATGAGTGTGAAGACCTTTGTTGTGGTGTTTGAACTTTGGATTGGATTAAAATGCAAATTTGACTGTATTATTTTAAGGGGAATTTCCCGCTGACTGACAATCATTGATTTTCCTCTTCCTGTTAATCTGAAAACAACCTTATTTTAAAATTTACGTTTATTTATGATAAGGAGGGGTGCTATTTTAGGTGTATGCCCTGTCATTTGCTTTCATGCCTTGTATTACAGAGCCCCACAGGCAAAACTGGGAGTCATTAACATGATACAATGACAGCTTGTACTGCAAGGCCTAGCACTGGACTTGTACTTCCGCTCTTACATCCGGCAGACAGTTGTTTCAGTGAGCCGTGCTGCTGCACCAGAGTCCAGCTGTTGTCCCGGTGGCAGAAATGATTTCCTTCTCTGAGGCTCCTCAAGAACATCTGCAGGCTGTCTCTTACACCCAGCCGGGTGAACTATTGGCACGCACTGTGTGCATTCTCCCCGCTATGTGTGTTGGTTTGTATCTGCCAGATGAAAGCTCAGTGAATATGGACAGAAATCATTATTCCTTCTCTCTGCACTTAGCCCTACCACCCTGCTGCTGTAATGGTGATGATAATAGGGCAGCAGCATCAAAGCAGCCGCAGAGCATCCTGAGACTGGAGGGTCCGGATGAAGGGCTGATTATCCAGGACCCGTGCTGTACATGGAAGAGGGATGCACACAGCTAATGACACAGACATGATGCTCAAGTAGACATTCTTACCACAAGATAACTGTTAGTGGGAGAAGTATTCAGATCCTTCACTTCACACAAGTAAAAGTACCAATGCATGACTGATGATGAGTCAATGTAAGAATACCTCCATAGCTCCATTAAAAATCGTACTTGAGTAAAAGCACTAAGTATTATCAGCGTAACACACTTAAAAGTGGGGTGTGCGATTTTGGAGAAACACAATACCATGACAAATACCATGATATAGAGCGAAATAATGTTAGATAAGTTGGGGTTTAGCAAATTGTAGCTACTTGCTGCTTCGAAGCTGACAAAAAGAGAGGACGAGACGGTCCCAGAGCCAGCACACCAACTCCAGACAGTGAAACTCTCAACTCTCCTGCTACTATAGCTAACATCACAACAATAGCATGTCTTGGCAAACTAGAAAGTAAGCTAAGAGGCGGTGGACAAGTCATTTAACAGTACATTAAACACAAATCATGGCTGGAATAGTGTTGTGTGGCTCTATGTAGACACTGCATTTCTGTAAGAGATCACAAACAAAAACAACTGGAGCCACTGATTTACGTCACAGTAGCTTTTGCAACACCTAGCATGATCAGCATTTTCACCTCAGATTCAGTCTACAGATAGTCAAGGGAGTGGCAGATTTAAACAAGGCCAGAGAAGGTACTTCTACATTCCTGTCCTGTCTTGCTTTGCGCAGTCAGGCTGCCCCTGATTTGTAGTTCAGACTACGACTGACTTGCACAAAACTAGTCAAATGTTGATAAACTGGTTTGGTTTGAACAATACGATTGTTATGGATTCCATAAATATGCATATTGGACTATAATAGCAACATAAGCTTTGTTTGAAGAGATATGACACCTCTGTTTCTTAGTCGTTTGTTTAATATGGAGTACGTTTGTGCTCTTTCCTGACTCCATTCATGTTTAATCTGTCACTGAGTTTACTGGTTTCCTGTTCCTTCAAGCAGTCATGTATCACTTCTCCTGTAGCAGACAACATCTCTAAGTCTGATGTAACTGCTTACAAACATTGTTTCATGGCATTGTTATGTATTTGTAAGTGTATGTCTTTGTTGAAAGTAGAATTCACATAATGATAACAGAGCAGAAGACACATTGATTGTATTCACAGAATAAAATATGAAGTACAGTTCATATTTCTGGACCTGCAGAATTGAGGCATTGCTACCCTTAAAGCTAATCGCTGAACAGACTGATGATGATGGACTTCTCAATGAGATAGGGGTCAGTAGAAGCCCAGAGGTCAGTAGAAACTCGACCGACTCACAATGACGGCCTTGTCCACTTCCTGAAAACAGCAAGTCGTGGTTCCATGTAGAGCTCTCTGGAAATGGCAGTGTGACACCATGACAGACTGGGTTCTGTCCAATTCAATCAGCTGCTGGTGGCCTGCTGCTGAGATGCATTCACTGTCCCAAAAGAGACTTCTTAGAAAGGTGCTGTTGTGTCAGACCCATTCCTAACATGGTGAGATCACTTTGCACCTTCACCAAGGACTTTGCCCAGACATTGTCTATTGCACTCAACAAATTCTGAGTATTATGAGCATGACTTCCTGTTTCAAGTTATAACTCATACTGAGATTTTAGTTTGATGATTGGATTTTTCACCAACATTAGATGAGTTTTTAGCAACGCTAGCAGCATGGCTCTAGGGATGCCAGTGTCGGTCAGTCCACCTCTATTGATTTAGACTGAAATATCTCAACAAGTATTGGATGGGATGCCATGAAATTCTCTACAGACATTTCTGGTCCACAAAGAATGACTTCTTAATGACATCTTAATGACTTTGGTGATCCCTGACTTTCCCTCTAGTGCCACCAGCAGGTTGACATTTGTGATTCAGAGTGAAATGACAGTTCGATAGATTACCATCCAAGACATTTCTTTTGAATGTTGGTGATCAGACATTTTATCAGTAGTGGAATGAGTGTGAAGATATTTTACTGAAATAAAAGTAGCAATACCACAATTTCAAAATAATCAGTTACAAGTACAATTATTCACAAAAGTATCAAGAAAATATACCTAAAGGTTGTCAATATGCAGCTAAAATAGGCTGTTGTTACATTAATATATATTATACTATTAGATTATTGTTATTGACACTTAACCTCTAGTTGCTCCAGAGCTGTGCGACCTCTGACATATATGGCAGTTGTAGGTCACTTTGGATAAAAGCATCAGCTAAATGAATAAATTTAAATAAGATGCAGTAATATGTAAGGTGTATATTTTTGTTTTAGCTTTCTGTGGCAGAGCTCATTAATATGCTTTAATTTACTGGTTTACAATGCAATGTATTTCATACGCTTAAAATCTTCATCAGCAAAGTAACTAGTAACTACCAAATAAATGTAGAGGTGTGAAAAATATGAAGTAGCACAAAATTTAAATACTCATGTAAAGTACAAATAATTCTATTATATTATATACTACTAAGAATTGTACTTAAGTACAGAGTGTGTTTAGTTTCTTTTCACCATTGCATTTTATCTAACGCAGTGGTTTCCAACCTAGGGTCAGGATATCCTAGAGGGTCACGAGATGATTAATGAGATAGAAAAGAATAAAAAATATTTCTTCTCCACAATTTAGCTTGACCTTTTTCAGACTTTTCTCTAATAATTCATTTTTTTCTTCTGAAATACTGGATACTTCTAACATTCCAGGCCCTTAAAAATCTGAAAACAATTTGAGAAGGGACTTTGGTTGAACTGTAGGTATTTTAAACCTCTGGTCACCTGGGGGAACTGGTTTGGTTTTCATCACAACAACGTCTTTGCATAACTGTAGACAATTAGTCTTCCTTTCCTGTTCTGACCTTCACACAATTATGAAACATCCAAATACATCGTAGAATATTCTGTTTGGGATGAGCAGAGGCAAAATGGGGGTGTCGTTGCTGGGTTGATGGGTGTGGGAAATGTGTCCAGATAGTTTTGTCCCCTGATACAGAAAGACAGCTGCAGTAGTCCATTGGGGATGACATCCGCCACATCCTCATCATACTGAGTGATGACAGTCCTCTCTGGGACACATGAGAGTTTTTAGTCTCACATTTGGTGTCTGTGAAGAGGCTTGGTATTTATTTGAATGTCTGACACAGAAAACATGCCAGATTATGTTTTCAATGGAAGAACCATGCCTTTTAAAAGAAGGAGCAGGAGTATCTGTGGTATCTTTCATGTTTCTGAGCCCCACCCTAATTCTAATCTGGGCTCTCATACAGGAAGATGATGTCATAGTAATGGACATGTTGGAGGATGTAACCTCATGTAACTGTGATAGATTTATCGACGTAAGGATTTTCCCTGAGCTCTGACCATTGAGCCCCACTACCTCTCCATGGGAACTTGATACAAGAAGAGAGGAAGTGGGGTTTTGGGGTAAGGGTGTAATCCACACGTCATCATTTCACTATCTAATTCATGGTGCATGTGTCATGGAAACACTGCCCTGGGTGACTTAGGCCTTAGGTTACTGTTGCAGTGGCTGCTTTATTGATGTAAAGACAACGCTGGACTGGATGAGTCCCTTGGGCCTGGTCAGATCTCACCACAAGTTTGCATTTCAGCGTTGAAGAGAGCTCTCTTGATTCCTGCAAGGCCCAGTCATTGGGGCTTAGCTGGAGAACCAATGAATCACACATTTTTGGTCAAAATGAACTGGGTTACCATATGGATACAAAGTACAAAGCAGATCAAGTGTTATGCCTTGTATTCATCAGGTAGAGTATTATTCCACAATCTATGTTAACAGTATATTTGTGTTATTGGTCCATCAACACACTGAAACCTTGTCTTTATGTACCTACTATTGTACAGCGTCATGGAAACATTCTACCCCAGTTGTGAAAGTGTGATTTAAAAAAAGAAGACTTGTTAGTTCTGCTTTCTGTATCAGCAAGTTATTTTTACTGTAACTGTCTGATGCTACTCTAGTGCATTGTGATAATAGCTGACTTGTGTGCTATGAATTAACGTACACCCTTGAGCAACAAATCAACAAATTAATCATCTTCCTGAGAATGTGTTTGTGGTCAAATGAACATCTGTTAAGCAGGGGCGTCATATTGACTAAATTATGTTTTCTTTATAGGTGCTGCATGTGTGTGTGTGTGTGTGTGTTTACCAGCTCTAATGGTAGCAGCTAGAAAATATCACATGTGACAGGATTGAACTGCCTCACCATGACAGAGGTCCAGGTAAGATAGTACAAACAGTGGTGCGTGTCAAAGCTCAAATACACAACAGGACCTGTCTAACGAGTCATTTGTTAAAGATTTGTTTATTAATTACTGATTTGACCGTGTTCCCGTAGACTCCATGGCCACAGGGCACAGAGTGTGTGGCCAGGTACAACTTCAAAGGCACATCAGAACAGGACCTGCCCTTTAACAAAGGAGATGTGTTGACCATTATTGTCGTCACAAAGGTAATGTTTCAGTGACACTTATTGTCTGTCGTTATGAAAACGCATGGAATGACTTCACGGTTATGTTACCTACTCCATTGATATTCATTTATTTTAACAATTTCTGACATTATTTTTGTGTTTCAGGATCCAAACTGGTACAAAGCTAAAAATTCTGCAGGTCGTGAGGGGACAATTCCAGCCAACTATGTTCAGAAAAGGGAAGGTGTGAAACATGGAGGCAAACTGAGTCTAATGCCGTGAGTATGCTGATTATTATGTCTTATTTAGTTCTAATGCAAAATGTAATCTTCCACTCAAAGCAAACATGATTAGGTTTATGTATCTGTGGTGAGATATGGACTCTTACCATAGCAGCGTTGTGTGGCATCTACAGTGATAGCTAAAATAGCTCGACTTTGCCCTCCTCCTATGGCTGTGTGGCCGCTGCAGGCAGAAGGCCTATTTGTCATGGCAGTGGGGCTGTGGGGTAGGGCTGTGTTGGAGTTGCAGTGCACTCGTGTCTGTTTCAAACTCAGCTTTGCGTGAACACTGCTCAATTTCCTGTTGTTTTCTTTTTATCTCAGACTTAAGTAATAGGAAAAATCTTCCGATTTGTCCACATGATGGGTTTCCTTGTGCATGCATGGGTGCATGTGTATGAATGATGGGTTTATTTATAGAGCCCTTGTACACAAAACTATGTCACAAAAAAATACCCTTAGCCTAATCTACCCAGCACTGACCACAAAACATCAGTAAGCATGTGTGTGTATTTGTTTATAGACATATACTGACTTATTTATACATATAGAACAGTGTGGATGGGCATCCATTATCTTGTACAGCAACACACACAAAACATAATGTTCAAAGAATAGACAAAAGTCAAGGAATGTCATCATTAAAAATGCAGTTTTCTCAACTCAGATGGAAGCTGCTTATGTTTCTGTGAAAAAACGCTCAGCTTTCCATCAAGGTTTTCTGTGTGATATTTAAAATTGATTTTCTCATGGAGACAGATGCAAATGAATTTATTGTACATTCTGTGACCCTGTCCTTAATCAAACTGGTTACAGTGGATATGCAAATTATTGTAATCTACACCTCTGGATCTCCAGAACAGTATTTGTTTTATTTGCATTAATGGCCCATTTAAGGTCATTATGAAGTGCATTAAACAAGGGAAGATAACAGAGGCCCAAAATGGATCTCGGTAGTATTTCCTCTGTAACCAGCAGGAATTCATACTTGGGCTTCCATGCTTTTACACACAGATGTCAGTGGGTAACAGGAAAAAGTAGGACTAACGATAACTTCACAAAAACATTTAGTCCACAGAAAAGTTAATATTAACTATACTGCTGTAGAATAAGTACAGTGTGTACTACATTTCAAAGGCAACAGTTGTACCTTTTAATTCACTACTTTTGTCTGACTGTTTTTTGTTATTTGTTATTTTCTAGTAATTTTTTTGTCCCCTTCCTGTCTAGTGAAAACCACATTGGTTTCTGATAAACTAAAGGATTGGGTGATCCTTTATGGGTTGAAAAAAATCTCCTACTTTATCGTCACAAAGCAGAAAACAGGACTGCTGTTGTTCTGAGTTCATAAAAATTTGAATTTTTAGAGATAAGCGATTCTTATAGAATATGATGCATTGCTGTAGATTAAACCCAACAGTATATAAAGTAGTAAAAATTAGCACAACCATAATCAGCTACAGCAGTAAAATAATAATAATCGAAAAACAACATATATTCCAACAGGGTCCATTTTTAGAACTACTTTAAGTAAATACTTTGACTGAAGTAAGGTTTTGACTTTTTGCAGGACTTTTACTTATAGCGGAATATTTTCACAGTGTGGTATTGCTATTTTTACCTAAGTAAAGGATCGGAATACTTCATCCATCACTGTGTAAAATAAAACCTAACCAGGCTTTAAAACGACTGTGTAAAAATGAGTAGGAGGAAGTGAAATTAACTTATGATATACAACTAGCTAAAATAAATCCAGTCTAATACAACAATCCTGCTTTAACATTCAATTGTTGTTGAAACTGTTTTAAGAGAAGTGTTGATCCAACTTAATAGACGTTTTGGAGGCTGTAGTTTGAAGAGCTGTTGAATTCTGGTGTTTCCAATATTTAGTCTACCCTGATTGATATAAAATGGGGTGGACAAAATATTAGAAACACTTCTCAGTACAACGTGGTATAATTGAACAGCACTGTAACTGCAGATGCCAAAATTATCATAAAATCAACATCTCTCTAAAACTGACCTTATAACCTTCACATATGTAGAATTTATTGCAGGACTGTTGTTTTAAACTGCAGTAGTTTCAGATACGTGTACTACAAATCTGGAAACTGAGTGTACATGTAATAGGCTTTGTAATGATTAATGCAGACAGAAGAAGTCAGCAGACGGGAAAGTAAATTTCAATCATTTGGTTTCTGAAATGCATACATTATCATTTTCAAGGAGCTAGGACTGTTGTGCTACATTTCAAAATGTTTCTTAATTCACAGCAATACGATTAGTGTTGGTGACAGAGTTGTGGGGGAACACAGTCAAATCAGGTCTCGTTTTTTTGGGTGCACTGTTACGTCTCTGGTTCTTCTTCTCCCAGGTGGTTTCATGGGAAGATAACACGGGATCAGGCAGAGCGGTTGCTTAACCCTCCTGAAACAGGCCTGTTCTTGGTGCGAGAGAGCACCAACTTCCCCGGGGACTACACCCTGTGTGTGAGCTGTGATGGTAAGGTGGAGCACTACCGCATCATCTACCACAACGGCAAGCTAACTATTGATGAGGAGGGGTTCTTTGAGAACCTCATGCAGCTGGTTGAGGTAAGACATTAAATCAGGTTTTGTTTTCTAAATAAAACAAGGTGTTTGCTCTGATGCTATATAGAGCTTTTACTCTAGTGTATGTATGTTGTATTTTCCGGTTTTAGAGTCCCCGTGTCTCTGTGCTACCACTGAGACCACATACAGTTCCTGGAACAAATAATGAACAGGAAGTGTCAAAGAGGAAGAGTGAACAGTATGCTGAGGTTCAGAGTTCTCACCTCAAAAAGACACTCTGCCTTTGACTCTCAAAGTGACTCCTTTTCATGTGCAGCATGCTTATTTTGAACAGAAGCATAGTATTTATTTGAAAGAATTAAAAAAGAGGTGTAAGAGTAAGTTTAGGAAGATCTATTTAAGGTAAAACCTTGTCAGTCATCCATTACATCTTTTGCTAATTTGACTATACAGCCCTCTACTGGTCACCCTGGAGCATAGAGTAGGCCAATTCTGGTGATTTTTGTTATATCTATTTTTATTGAAGCTCTGTTGGTGTACATGAAGTTGGCACAGTATGCTTAAATCTTCCATAAAGTAACTCCAGCACATGGGGAACCGGGAACCAACAGTTAAAATAGTGTACACGCTGACAAAACAACAGAAAATCTAAATACATACATTAAATAAATACAGAAATAGGGGATAGGGAATTATAGTCAACCCTTAGCCGCATTTAATAGCCAATCTAGACAGATCCTCCAAGAGATATTGATAAAGTGTGAGACTTATCATTCAAATTTGTTGTGAACTTCTTCCAGAAAGCTCCATTTTTCCCTACAATCCTGAATCCTTAAAACCTGAATCTTTCCAGGTAGAGGGTACCTGACAAATCATTTAGCCAATGATGTACAGTTCTGGTGTTTTTTTCTGTGCTTTGTTTTTTGCTTTTATAAGGCTATAAGCAATGAGCAACTTTTGGTGGGAGCCCTTAACGTGGTGCAATGTTGGTGTTTCCACTTTATTTCTGTTGTACTTTTGGTTATTTTTTTAATTTGCTGTGTTTGTAGCACTACACCAAAGATGCAGATGGCCTGTGCACCAGACTAATAAAGCCAAAACTGGAGGAGGGGACAGTGGCCGCTCAGGATGAGTTTTCCAGGAGTAAGTCTCAGTTTGTCAGTCCTTTGCAATTTATGCAACTACATTCATTTCAGCTTTTTTGTTTATGAGAAGAATGAATGGGCCTGTTATGTTTCAGCTTCTTCTCGTTCCCTCTTTAAATTGCCAACAGGTGGCTGGTCAATGAGCAGAAAAGACCTCAAGCTGCAGCAGGTTATTGGGAAAGGAGAGTTTGGAGGCAAGTTTACACGGCATAGTACAAGTGTTCCCTAATGTCCTCTATAGTTTAAGTGAAGGTTTTTATTATTATTGTTGTTGTTGTATCAGGAATAAGGGTGAATTACCGTTGACATAGTTAAATGTGTGTTAACAGAATCTTAACAGGACCTGCTGTTGTTCAGCTTCTTTCTAGATACAACAAAAAAGTATCCATTAATGTGTTATTCCTGCTACATTTATAAATAGTGTTTGTTATCAATCCAGATGTCATGGTGGGAGACTACAGAGGGACAAAAGTAGCTGTGAAGTGCATAAAACATGATGCTACAGCACAGGCCTTTATTGCAGAGGCTTCTGTCATGACGTAAGGAGAATAACACATTTTCTCTCCGTTTCTGTGTTATATTACAAACATAAATAAACCAGCAACATGCAAACCAAGTAACACGTCTGTGTTCTCCGCCCCTTCCACAGGCAACTACGGCACGATAACCTGGTGCAGCTGCTTGGAGTAATTGTAGAGGAGAACGGGAGTCTGTATATAGTTACTGAGTACATGGCCAAGGTAGGGGGCCAAGTGTGTGTCTGAAGATTTGTCAACATCCAGAGTATTGTTATAAAGTTGTCACCTGTTTGTTTGTTTGTTTGTTTTGTTTCTTTCTTTCAGGGCTGTTTGGTTGACTACTTACGTTCCAGAGGCCGGACAGTACTTGGTGGAGATGCTCTCCTTAATTTTGCACTGTGAGTGTGACTGCAGTTGTCTACAATATCTACATTTATATATTACAATTTGAGCATTCAACTAGCTACTGGTTTGCCCATTTCATTTCAAAATGTATTTAGTATGCTAATATGCTATATTTAATGTCTTTAGGATAATCTAACCCAGGTTGGAAACATCTCATCAGTTGCTACCTGCGCCTGCATGTCAAAATTGCACAATGTGTTTTAAAAAATTAAATTTGCACTTAGGCCTACCTCAGAAATGCACCTTAATTACCAAATGAAAGGGACAAGAACAGCTGTATGAAGTCTCTCAATTTCATGCAATTCCATATATTGACGGTAATGAACTGTAGAAGACAGCAATGCACCAGTAAACATTTGCAAATGTTTCATGAAGTTGGAGATTCCCGCTGAATGTAAACAAAACCATGTTTCTTCACAAAAAATATTCCATCTTACCATTTAAGATATTCCATATTTTGTTTGGATTGTAAGGAAATTTGCATTGCATGCTTTTGATTCCAGGATTGAGAGTTCAGGTTTTGAATGTTCTTTTCTTGTACTTTTTACAGAGACGTCTGTGAAGCCATGGCGTACCTAGAAGCCAACAACTTTGTCCACCGAGACTTAGCAGCCCGCAATGTCCTCGTGTCAGATGACAACATAGCCAAAGTCAGTGACTTCGGTCTGACCAAGGAAGCCTCTTCCACTCAGGATACTGCTAAGCTGCCTGTGAAGTGGACGTCACCAGAGGCCCTCAGAGAAAAGGTACAAGGACTGCTACCATGTGGAGTAATGTGCTTTGCATCGTGTACCTCCCACTCATTGAAATAAACTCTTACATGCATGTTTTTCTCTTATCAATAGAAATTTTCCACCAAATCAGACGTTTGGAGCTACGGTATTTTGCTTTGGGAGATTTACTCGTTTGGCCGAGTGCCTTACCCAAGAATTGTAAGTATCAGTAGCAGACATTTTAAACTGTAAAAAAAAAAAAAAAACACTGACTAGAAACTAAATATCACTTTAACGAAAAACAAGTACATTTTTTGATTAAGAAAAAAAAACGTGTTGTTAATGTGTTGACTCCATTTTTGACTAGTCACATCGCTTTCTTAAAATTGTCCTTCGTGTGATACAGAATACATCATGCTGGTTTTTCAAAATAAGTTTTGTTTTCTGTCAACCCTCTTTCTACTAACAACTTTGCTCTTTTCCATTCTGTAGGCATTAAAAGATGTTGTGCCTCGAGTAGAGAAGGGATACAAAATGGACTGTCCAGATGGCTGTCCTGAAGTGGTGTATAACATGATGAAGCAGTGCTGGAACCTGGATCCTGCTGCCCGACCAAGCTTTCAGATGTTGAAGGAGTGGCTACAACATATCACCCAAGGGATGGGAAGAAAACAATGAGCGATCTGACAGAATAGACACAGGAAGTGAATTTCCTATTCCTTCATTTTGACCACTTGGACCATGACATGGGATGAAAAAATAGATTTCAAATTGTATTAATTGACAAAATTTATTTTCACATAATGTTCATAAACTGGCAACATTTCTGAGCGTCATCCCTCTCCTCAAGTTGTTCAAACTGCTTTAATTCTTAATTACTGACTCAGATGGTCTAGTAGAGCTCGGTTATCAAGAGTGAATGAATAATATATCAACGAGACTTTCCTTAGAACACAGTGCTGCCTCAGAGCCACAGTGCCTTGACCTGTTGTTTTAGATATATTTTATGCCCTTTATGTTTAGATCCTAGGTCATATTGGTGGCATCATTTAATTTTATGAACATGTAGACGGTAACATCATTTGACTATCCGTTTAAAGAGGAAACACTCCTCAAAAGTAGGAATACAATTTTGATACATCATTACTCTCCGTATTATTTTCACAGTTTCCAGGTACACTGTTTGAATGTTGTTATTTTGTTAAAAGGACTAAGTTAAAATAGCTATAATTATGCAGCTTTATTTTTTCATATAATTTTATATATGTTATGCCTACATTTGGATCCCTCTGTAAGTCAAAAAAGGAAGCACAAGTTTGGACAAATGTCACCATTACTACTGATACCATAACACCATTCAGCTCAGTCATGTAGGCACCATTCCCATGTACAGAATTTTCCATCCGGCATTGATAAATGTTTTATTTTGGGAATCTTGGATTCAACCAAACCATCTGGATTTTGAATGTAATGAGAAAAAGAGAATGTTTATAAATTGACTGTGTTGCCATTTTCAACAATAAAAAAGAATACATTTTGAAATTGTTTCGCAATAGCGACTATTTTTTAAACTTTCTTTTAAATCAATGTGATTTGTAGCAAGTATTTGCTGTTTAATATTGAATTAGTAAAATAGTTTAAATTATATCAATGCATAAAAGCATACTGTAATATTACTCAAATACTGTACTTACATTTGGTACCAGATCCATTTTGAGATATTTGTAACTTAGTAGTATTTCTATTTTTCTTTATACTTCACTACATTTTTAAGGAAAATACTGCACTGATTCTCCACTTAATGTATTTGAGAGTTACCAGTTATTAGTTATTTTAGTGGTAACAAACAAAACACAACATATCAACTGTGATCCATTATTCTACATAATGCCTACTTTCCTTGGGATACTTTAAGTATATTTTTTCGGATTAATACTTAATTCTACTTTAGTAAGTAAGTAAGTAAAGACAACGTAAAGAAAACATCACATCAATATCTTTTTTTTTAACTTAAAAACGAAAAATCGCAACGCTATTAAAACGGAAGAAGCATGACGAGGGAATGAACTACAGAACGGGGACTTACTTCTGTGTTGCACTTGGCGGTGCTACAGGAAAATGTAGACTGAAAACAAGCTGGTTGTCAGCGTTATGTGACAGACGGAGGACAGCTTAGGTTTTGCGGACTACCTCAGGCTTTGTTTTTCTTTGTGATGGAAAACGAGAGTGATGTGTTTTATCGGGAGCTGCCAAAAGTGGTAATTCACACAAGTGATAACGCTTTAGAAGAGAAAAAGAGGAGTTTAAAGAGAGAAAATGTAAATTAATTCACATTTGTGATACAAGCTTGCTTACATGCTAACGTCAGCGTTTTGCCTGTCGCCAGGAGCTCCACGCTCACCTCAACGGCTCTGTCAGCTTCCAAACCATCGAGAAACTCATCAGCCGAAAACCACATCTCAACATTGAACACAGCATGACGGCTATCGGCAAAGGTCAGCGGAGGACACTGGATGAGTACGTATAACTTTGCCTGTGATTCAGAATTCAACATTCGAGCTAGCGCGATTGATCGATATCCACCTAATTGATGATTAAATGGTCATTTAATTAATTAATTAATTAAATTCCTTAACCTAGGTGCAGTAGACACGATTCAGCTAGTATTGTTTCTATGTGTTCAATGGGAAGCAGCTGTATTCAAGCAGACAATAGTAAACTGACAATGGGAAGGGGGGTCTTTTAACGGGTCAACATGACAACATGAAAACAACATGGCGCGCATGTCCACAGGTGTTTTGAGGTCTTCAAGGTCATCCATCAGCTGGTGGACACGGAGGAGGATATCCTGATGGTGAGGATTGGCTGTTTGTTAAAACAAAAATATAATAGTAACTTTTTTGTGTGTTTGTTTTATCAATATTTTGCCCAGAATATCAGTAATAGGTGTTTCTTTTTTCTTTCCAGGTGGCTACAGACGTTATCAGGGAGTTTGCGAATGATGGTGTCAAATATTTAGAGCTGAGAAGTACCCCAAGAGAGGAGAAACACACAGGTAAGGATGTCCACATGAAGTCTAATGTTTTGATTTGATTTTTACTGTCAGGATTGTTTTACCAAATTATTATGCCTACACGTTTATTATCTTTTTCCTAGGATTGACAAAAAAGAGTTATATTGAGACAGTCATCAAAGCTATCCAACAATGTAAAAACGACGGCGTGGACATCGATGTCAGGTAGCCGAAGCTTATTATTTCAGTGTGCAACAAGTCCAGAAATATCTCTCAGGTGTATGAGACATGGCTGTGTTGGACACACTCCTGTCCCTGTCACTAGCTGGTGATAACACCAAACCAACCAAAATGTTGCATAATGTTTGATCCAATAACTTGAGCGCTGGCCATAGTAGTGCATTTCTCTAAATGTGCCCATTTGTCCTGAAGGTTTCTGGTGGCGATTGACCGCAGGAATGGGACTGAAGTTGCCATGGAGACAGTGAAGCTGGCTGAGGAGTTCATGCTGTCTTCTGATGGTTTGGTGGTGGGGCTTGACCTCAGTGGAGATCCAACGGTCAGTCAGCCAGTTTTGGTGCTTGTAGACAAGAAAAGCCTGGTGAAAAGAATGTAACAGATTTAATTCATTATTAGATAGGTAGTAGTTGGACAAGCTTTAAGATTAAAGTACTAATTACATGTCACAGTAAACTCAAAATGAGTACTTTTGATACTCAAGTCTAATGTACTCAGTCAGTTATCCTATACATTTAGGAAGGTAACATAATGAAAGTTAAAAGCATTATTACATTTGATTTAGTCTCTTACTAGAAATGTGATCTTTCCATCCAGATAGCTGCAGTGCAGTTGCTGAAGTTTTCAAATCACATATCACAACAGCGTCTCTTGTGTAATTGTGCTTTGTCCTATTTTGAAAGATGCTACAGAGTTTTTACAAATACATTTTTTGACAATCTCAGTGGCACAAATCAAAGCAATGGGATGGTACAGTTCAGTTGATGCCTCCAGATGGAATATCACTCCTTCCAATTAAAACCAAGTGTGTGTGTTTTACCACAAGGGGGTTTGTCACAGTACTTCATGTTAATTAATGTGTACATTTGAAGGTTGGCCATGGCAAAGACCTACTTCCTGCTCTACAGAGGGCCAAGAACTGTGGACTGAAGTTGTCGCTGCACCTCTCAGAAGTATGACAACATTTTTAATGTCATTTGTTATCTGTATTCACATTATCTGTGAGTGCTCTAACATTTCAAACAAAAACTGTTGCAGGTACCATCACAGCTGGAAGAGTCAGACTTGCTGTTGAATCTTCCTCCAGACAGGATTGGTCACGGCACCTTCTTGCATCCTGAAGTGGGCGGCTCTCAAAGTCTTGTTGACAAAGTAGTAAAGAACAACATACCACTGGGTAAGACTATGATGAAATTATACATTTTGTGTGATATGCACAGTAAGTTTACTTTTTGTATTTCTCTACTTTCTTTTTCTTGTAGAGCTATGTCTGACATCAAATGTCAAAGGACAAACTGTACCGTGTTACTCCAAACATCATTTCAAATACTGGTACGAGTTGGGACATCCAAGTGTGATTTGTGTAAGTTTCCTTCTTTGCACTTCACAGGTAGTGAAACTTATTTTTAAAACATCATGTACACGTTTAAAAGATTTATATACCATATATATCCATATAATAATAATAATATCCATATATGTGATCGAGAGTTTCAGTACTGATGCCAAAATTATACTTTATTTGGTATCTTACTTTGATATGTGGAAAACCTTTTCATTCACCAGTTTAGCCAAAAGTCTCGAGTGTTTAATGTTGTCTTGACTGTGCATCAAATCTCGATTTAATTCATAAAATATTTAACCACAGCACTAAACAAGACTTAGAATGTAACCAAGCGTTTGGGGCCAACTTATGGTATTTCATACTTGATGCCACAGACACAATTTGAGAAGGACTTAAAAGTATTGAGGTTCAGTACCCAGTCCTAATTCATTAATTGGTACTCCAGTGATTTAGTATTAGTTTCATTTGGTGAGGGGGTTTGGAAGTGACATTAAAACAAAGAGTGGTTAAAATTGATTCAACAGAGACATACCCTGACTTTTAGTCCTTACTATGAGTCAAGATTCAAAAATGTTGTATCCTACGATTCCCATAATGCACCTCAATAGCTTCATTAGTCATTAGACCCTCCCTGCTCGATAAATGCTATGCCCCAGTTTATAACACAGGTCAAATATTAGAAGTCTCAAGCCTAACTGCTGATTTCACAGGCTGAGTAGTACCCCCTTAATGACGAGTAAAATTACATTGATGTGATAAATTGGTGGACTAACTCTTATTTTAAAAAAGAAATAAATTTACCATGAATGATTTTTATTCTTTGTCACATTACAGACTGATGATAAAGGAGTCTTCTGTACAGACTTGTCTCAGGAATATCAGCTGGCAGCATCCACGTTTGGACTCAGTCGTGAGGCTGTATGGAAGCTCTCCCTGCAGGCCATAGACTGTATCTTTGCACCAGACACAGTGAAACAGCAGCTGAAACAGAAGTGGACTGATATACAGCCTCAGGTGTTCAAGTGACCCATTCAGTGTAACCTAAAACCAATCATATACCTCACTTTAAAAAAAACAAAAAAAAAACAACCTTTCCATTAACTTTTTACAAGTCTTTGTAGAAGTCATGACATCAGCTAAAAGGGAACTCTAAACATTGTGAAAATGTTTTAAATACTTGAAAGTAAATTTTACCTATTTAGTACAATAAGTGTACGTGAGTTATTTTCTGCCGCTATACAGTTTCTCTGCACTTAACATAAACCAAAGCAACAAACTTGTTATGACAAATGTAGAAATACAGTCTTTTGGGTGCTCTTCAGTATCTGCAAGTCCATCCACGATATCCAAAAGGTCTGCCAATTGCAGATCATGTTGATGCTGCTCTGCGCCCACACACTGTCAGTGCGCTGTCAATGCAGCACGGTTCACTGTCACGCCTTCTTTCCAAATTTGCCATGCTTGTCCTTGTTCTTCTTGAATTTGCCGTGTTGGATTTCCTTCTTTTTTAGTTTCCCATGCTGGGCAGCCCCATTGCTTGCTGTGGCATTTCCCCCGTCCAACTTCCTCTTTTTGTCACTGTTGGCAGTAGGACATCGGTTACAAACATGTTTCTACAACAACCAGACACAGACAGACACACACAACGCTTGAGGTCACTGCACCTCTTGATGCTAATGATAGCCGTGTTCCCTGCTTTCTTCAACACCTGGTCCCATTCCTCATCATCTCCACGGATCTTGTATCTGTAAACACAAAGAAATCATTCAGCTCCAGCAAATATTGTCCTGTAGCCTACATTTTTTTTTTATTCAAAATTTTACACAAATAATGACCAAGGCCATAACCCCCAACCTCATACTCACTCTTCCAGGTCCATTTCCTTCACCTTCTCTACATCCTGCTTATGTCTCTCCTCAAACTCCTTAGCGGCTTCATTCTGTTAATAACAGATACATTTTGTCCTCAAACAAAACACAGCTCAAAATCCCAAAATATTTACTTTACAATAATAATAAAAACAAGAAAAGCAACACATTTTCACACTAGAAACTGAAAATATTTTCGCATGATAAATGACTAGAATTGACCATCAACACTCTTGACCACATACCAGATCATCATTAAGGCTTCCAACAGTCGGCTCCATGGAAACATCTTTAGTGGCCGCCATCTGTGCCTCAATGGCTTTTTCTTGGATACTGGTAAAGACCTAGGGCCAGAACAATTCAGAGTATTAATGTTGTTGCAATAGTTTCAAAAAGGTAGGTTGTCTTCTTTATATCATGTTTTTTCAATGGATTATTAAGACGTCACTAAACCAACGGACTTACTTGCACAAATTTCCTTATCAGACGGTTGAAAAGGCCCATGAGCTGCGAGCTTGGGAGTTCAATTTCCTTTTCTAGCTGGTCCACTGTTTTGTGCTGTAACCCTATACCCAGCAGTAACGCCTACAAAAAAACAGGTCCAATCAGCAAGAATAACATTACCTTTGTTCACAGCAAAGATACGGCCGAGGACTTAACCATTGTGGAAACTTACACACTGTGCTGCGGACAGAGAGACATCACCGAGCTGCTTGAGGAAAAAGATGCGTGCCACTGTTGGGATCAGGTCCATGATCAGGTGGTAGTCCACCATGCTCCTCGAATACAACTCCAGACGTTTGAGGTCGTAGGGGCTGAAATGGCCTGCCAACTCGGAGCTGCTGAGAGCTGTGAAGGTCAAAGACATGTCAGTTCAGGTCGGTAAGATGCAGAGGAAAAAATCTGATCCCGTTACTTAGTAGAGGAGTCTTACTGCTCGTATCTTCCTTGGACTTCTTGTTCTGCAGGATGTTAAGTGCCAGGCTTGGATGGAAGCTGCTGAACTGGTAGGAGAGGAGAGACAGGAAGCGCCGGCGGAAATCTGAGGAAAACAAATAAAATAAAATTTAAAAAAAAATATGTCAGACTATAATGCTTTTAAACAAACCAGGTGACCAGGGGTTGTACAGGGAAAGGTTGTGGGAGTTTACCCTTCCAGAAGGCAGAGAGCCACTGGCTCTGCTCTGGGGTTTCATCTGTGTTCAGCTCCTTCAGCATCACACAAGAGTGCTCTCCTGTCAGGTCATTCTAGATTCACACACACACCAATAATTACAGCATGAGACAACAGCACAATGTACAAAAAAAAAGACAAATGTTTTTAATACTTACAGGGGTTTGTCTTAAGTAGACTGGAGTGTAACCCGCTTTCTTCCAGAATCTGTCAGGTTGCGAGAAGAATTTTTGACATTTCTAAATCTGCAGAAATATTACGACCACCTTCTCCATATTCCAGAATACTCACCTGAGCAGCTGTGCAGTAAGGCCATAGGACACTCCTAGATAGTCCAGTCTCTCGGCTCTCCTCTCACTCAGCTTCAGCAGCAGAGGAGGGAGCTCCTTCCGTGGTGTGATCACCTCCTCCAGCAGACTGACAGCCTGGACACCAAGACACAACAGGGTCTCGGTCACAGAGCTGTGCGTTTAATCTGCCTAATCTAATCTCAAAAATTGTATTTTTACTCTGGCTACACTTCACGTGATGTCTTTCAAGTATAGATGAAACATGTATAATTGTGTTACCTCACTGCTGACGGTGGTGATCTCATTGTGATTTGAGCGTGTGCTCTCATCCATGGTGGGAAACTTGCCCTCGTAGTACATCTGCAGCAGCTGGAGAGCCCTGGAGCCGTAGCCCATCTGGTGGACAGGTTGAAAACCAGTTTCATACAGTGCTTCCAGATTAATTAAAAACTGGACAAACACGCCAAGGCCTTTTGAAAGTTTTTACCCCTTGGTAGTCTGGATTGACAGCTATTCGCACAACTCTGCCTCCAGAGAGGCTGCCAAACTCTGGGTCTTGGAACTAGGAAGAAAAGAGCAGATGATTCGTGTTTGCACTGTGGAAACATGAGCTGTGATGATTTTAGTCAAACAGCTCTGTGAGCACTGTACCTGTTCAGACACAGTCCATGGAATGAGGTCACCAGAGGCCTTCTTTCCTCTGGACAGACTGTTTAGGATGGACTGCCGAGATATTTCTCCCTCCAGACAAACCTGAGGGACAAAAGAAGAACGACTGTAAATAACAGAACAAATGCAGTAAGTCAATTCAAGTAACTGGTTTGCCAAAATAACTATACAAGCAAGAAAAAAAGGCTCTGAATGCAGGATGTGAAGGACAGGCTGTTGGGCAGTAAATAAAAGGCTGACTGATTTGGTGAAAGTTTCAGTAGGTCAAAGAATAAACTACTGTATATAAAACAGCCTTTCTTTCTGAACTCATTGGGACGGATTTGCAAAGTTTCATCTCGTCTTACCTGCACCACAGCGAGGACCTCAGGTAGTGAGTTCTGTGTGGGCGGAACAGGAGGCAGGAGGCAGAAGAGGTGATGTGCCGGAGCGTCAGACAACATCTGCAGGTCGTTTGGTGAATTCTGGATCCCCGAGACAACATTTGAGTCAGCAAAGAATAACAAAGACGACACAAGGTGGAGCGTAGAAGATTATGCTCTTCGAGGAAAAGCAAGTTACGTGAATGCAAACTGAAAATGTCACCTTGTAGTGCGATGCCACGTAGAGGGCCATCAGCCTCTGCAGGAAAGCCTCAGATGCCTTGTGGTAACAGAACAGCGTGTCTCTGTTCACATAATATCTGGACAGTGTGGGCTCAGGATAAAACGCAGAAGAAACTACAACTTGTTTTGCTTTAGACTCATGTAGTGTCTGTAGGAGTGTGTCACAAGTTTAGATAATAAAATAATACAGATGTATTACAGAGAATAATCCCACATGATGCAATTCAAACCTGATTTGATCAGATTACCCTAAAATTCTGTAATCTTTTAATCGATTTAGCCGAATACATATGTATACGTTTAATACCTACTGGTTAATCTCAGCCAGCAGATGATCAATGAAAGTCAAGTCAAATGATTAACTGATTAAGTAAAAGCAAAATTACAAAACCTTCTCTAGTTCCAGCTTCTCAAATGTGTGGATTTTCCTTGTCTAATTTTATAGTGACTTTAATATCTTTAGGTTTTAAGCTGTCAGTCAACCAAAACAAGCAATCTGAAGTTTTTTTTTTGCTAGATGAAAACATTGTGTACACTGAAATGACACTTTAATTTTCATCTTCTTAATACTGATCCCCCTGCTCTATCACACATTGTAGCCTGGCTTATTATTATTTGTTTGTTTAAACATTTTGTATGTATGTTATTGCATGACATACTGTATGTGCATCAGATGTGACAGGCCTGGTCTAGACCACAGGCAACTTTAAGGATACAGGTCACAAGTCTGTGGAAGTGGGCAGCCAGAAATGAGCCTGGGTATGTTCAGACAGTCCAGACAGAGCAGATCATTCAGCCACTTTTCTACAGCGTCCCCAGGAGCGTACCGAATGGACTCGTGGAGAGAAACCTCATGTAGAGATCGAGCTGTGTTCGGAGAACGGCAAACAGCAGTCAGACATGGGAAAGAGACACGTTGAACACACAAACAGAGTAAAACACTGATGTGTGTGTGTGTGTGTGTGTGTGTGCGCGCATGCACACACTTGCATATATATATACCTGCTGCTAGCCTCGCTGTGTTGGCAGTCCGGTTCTCTGCCAACATGTTCTGCTGACTGTCTGCGCTCTGCTGCCTCAACTGCTGAATCAGTTTGAGGGAAAGAGAGCGTCCTGTGCCTTCATACCTGCAGAGACAAAGGCAAACAGAAATGAAAATAACTAGAGCTGGAATGATGAAGCGACTTATCATTTGCCATAATATTAACGATTTCGATAATTAATCATTTTTTTAATTTATTGAAATTTTTGTCACGCAAAGATGTACTCCTTTGCAGCTTCCCATATGTGAATATTTGAAACTTTCTTAGTCTTTTATTATACTAAACTGAATATCTTTGGGTTTTGGATTACTCATTTGAAAAAAAACAACTTTAAGTATGTAAACTTGGGTACGGGTAATTGTGACATGCATTTTTTTCATTATTTTCAGACAACTTATATACCAAACAATTAATTGACCATGATAATGAAATTAAATTATTATAGACTATCATCCAGCCCTACTACTAACCCGTTGATGGTAGAGGACATGAAGACCAGATAAGGCCCCAGCAGTTTCTTAACCAGAGGAAGAGGGATGGCTGCAGCCTCATCAATGACCAGCAGTTCAGCCTGGCCCAGCTTCACTGCATCACCTGGGTGGATGTACTGTTGGCCACATGAACAGGAAGGTCAGATGTGTGTGTTTAATGTATCATATAATAATAATCTTTATTTGTACAGCACTTTTCAAAAACAAGTTACAAAGTGCTTTAACAAGTGTAAATAACGGAGAGGAGTGGTCTGGTCTTATTTACCTGGATTGTCTGCCGATGCTCTTTGAAAATGTTCACCCGCACCACAGCCTTGTTGAACTCCGGATTCAAAGACTGGATGATTTCATAGTCAAGATGCTCCTACAAATGCAAAAAGGGGGATATGAAGCGGTATGTGCACACAGCATGAACACCATGTCTCTGATACAGAGGGGATTCTCGAGCAGCTTACCTGATACTGCAGAGCATCAAAGCCTTTGAAGATGAATTCAAACATGGTATGGAGGTTGTCCGGGCTTGGTGAAGTTACAAAGATGTTGGAGTAGCTGTAAACAATGTCAGGCAATCATGAAGACCATAAAATAGACAAAACTGATATTTTGTAAGGCTTTATAAAACTAATCTGTACCCAAAAGCCACAGCTCCAGCAACAGCAAGACCCAGTGCTGCAGACTTGCCTCGACCACGTGCAGCAGTCAGGGCCACAGTGCTCCTCAGAGTCTTCTCTGAGATGGCCTCAATGAACTTCAGCACTCCTTTAGCCTAGAGGACAACACAAACTATTAGGACTGATATAAAATGGTTCGACTACCGAGGTATAATTTCTCAGGAACACGGTCATGATCTTTGACCTGTATTGGTGCATTCATCAAAAGTTATACTTTGTAAATGTGTAACGTGGCTCTTTAGAAAGAGGTCCTGACCTGGTCCATGGTCCTGCAGCGGTCCACCAACACACCCACAGGCTGAGTGTCCTGAAGGGACTCCTTCAGATCCTTCAGCTCCTGTTCTCTTGGAGACAAACCGTCCTCCTAAAGGGATTGAGACATCTGGTCAGAAATCAGGCAGTATACAGCCAAGCAAGCAAACTTTATTTGTATAGCCTTTTTCAAAACAGTCGGCACAAAGTAGTTTAAATAAGGGAGAAAACTAAAGGAGAAAGACACTACAAGAATAAGGAGACAAATTGTACAAACCACAAAAAATATCAAGTTACTAAATCAAGAAAATAAGCAAGTTTTAAGATGCTGAGAGTGAAAAATGCTAATGTCAAATAACAATTTCACAGAGTCCAAGGAAAAAAACTCAGTGATATTTACTTTAAAAGGATATAAAACAGAGACACTGGAAACGCTGGAACTAGTACATGTTCCTCATGTTGGCTGCATCATTGACTTAAACAAACAATCAATTATCAGACTTATTAAAGATTATTTTTCTGTTGATCAACTAATCGATTGAACGACTAATTGTTTGTACTCTAACATTGACACCTGAGTCTTTGGAGGAACGGGCCTGATGTTTGCCATGTGGCTGGAGATTGGCAGGATGTTGAGTTGGTCGTCAATGACAACGCAGTTTTTGCAGGATGCAAGTGAGAGAATGAACCTAGAAAACAGTACAGCAACATTTATAATATTATTAAATCATCTGTCCATTGAATTAAAATGCTCCAAATCCCATGAAAGCCAGAGGAGCACTTACCTCTCATTGAACCTTCCCACCACGTCCTGATGAGCCTCAGTCCTGTATCGGGAGTGCACGTCCTACGTGAAAACAAGCCATAAATGATCCCAAATCAACTGACCGGGAAACAGTCATTACATGCGTGGAGATGGAACAGGTTGTAAACTTACCATAGTCATAGTGTACAGCTGCTTGAGAGAGTTCATTGTCCTCAGCAGTAACACCACTATACCACCTCCTTCTACGGTCTCTATAGTTCTCGCTAAGAGATTGGGAGTGATGGCTTCAAAATCCTGTGTGACACAGAAAGCAAATATATTGGCGTGCGCAGCGTACTTTATTCGCTGTTACTCACATGTGTAAAGGTTTACGATGAAAAAAATGCACATAATAAAAAAAGAAAAAAAAAAAGAAAGAAACACGGCTGCAGTATTAAAACCGCGAGAAAAAGCATGGCAGAGAATAAAGGACCGACTTAATAAGTAGCTAAAAGTATCACTAAACTGAAACTGTCATAATTAAAATGTTACCATGAAGTATTTCTTTTCCTCATAGTATTGTGTATAAATATATATATAGTAGGCTTGGCAGAGAAGCTGGAGGTCTGCCAATTTTGTGTGAAAATGGTATACTTGTTAAGTCAGTATGGATAATAGATAATAAGTCAGTGATGTGGTGCTCATAGAAAATACTGTATGATATTTTTAACTTGACCCTGAGGCTGTAGTCCTACAGTCTGACAGCCAGTCTGCCAATGTAGTTTAAGTATAAGGACACCCACAGGTGAACAATTCCTGCTGTGCTAATTGATGTGTGTTTTACAAACTGTCAGATGTCTGAACTGCACACACTTGAAAAAATTAACAAAATAAAAAAACAGGACTTGGACCTAGATATGGAGATAAAAAGAAGCCAAAGGTGATCATTGCAAATCACGCTGTAGCATGACTGTAGCACGATGTATTAATCATTGTTTTCTCTCCCGAGCTCCCAGCAGACCAGTGATCCCAGGGAGAGAAAAAAGGTCTAACAACATTGTGTGTCTCCTCCCTGTTGTTTCATAAAGAAACAGTGCAAAATAGTCTCTTTACTGAAGTGGGCCTGTAATTTGGGAGTTTTATTCAATTATGAAACCTCAAGTAAATTATTTAGGCCTATATCTATCTATCTATCCTCTATATTGTGTGTGCACCATAAATTTCTTGAGTGACATAACGTTCGGTTCTCATTTAAGGCACGATATAACATTACAATTATGACTGAGTTTCAGTTAAGAGCAGTGATATTTTTAGCTTCTCACACATTCAGTCGGTCCACTATAGGCTGCCACACTTTCTTATTACTGTGCCTGAGTTACCTTTTATTTTATTTATCATTTTTCTTTACATGTGCTTTCATTCCACGTAAACCTACTGCTACCTACTATTTAATTTCATATGGTAAATATTTAAACTTGCAAGGAAAATTCTGACATTCTCTCTCTCTCTCTCTCACACACACACACACCCACCAACTTTATATTGGTCTAGAGTAGTGGTTCCCAATAAAATTAAAACATCCTTCCATTGATATATCTTTGGACCCACAGGTCTGCAGCCAAAGAGGAGTAACTCACCTGCAGGACGCACATGCCGAAGGTGTTTCCCAGGATCTTGTGTGTCTCGTTGTAGTAACAGTAGCGGATGTTGGTTGCAGCGATGAAGAGTTCAAACGGGTCATCCTGATTCAAATTCAACGTGCCGGTTTTTATCTTCTTTTGCAGCTGTCTCATGCGCTTCTTTCGATTGCTGTTTCAGACATTTTTTACATATCAAATCCCCCCCTTCTCCTTTGTGACAAAATAAAAGGCAAACGGCTAAATCACTGGGGGAGAGTTTACACTCACCTGCTGAATCCTAGGTCTTTTTTGTAGCACCAGAGTACCGAGGGCCGTGCTCTGACGGCGGCTTTAGACAGCATGTGATGCAGGATGACAACCTGGATCAGAGACAGATTTAATTAGCTTGATGTCAAATGCAAAGAGGGGTACGTTACATGGACACAAATTAATCTTAAAACAAGAAATTACTACTTAAGATTGACACATTTGCCTGAGAGAACAGGGACTGAAAAACTACCTGATCTCTCCCACGATCTCCCACCACCACAAACATGGTCCGATGCTGCAGAGCGACTCCATTCTCTATCTGGACACGAATCCGGTTGTCTACCTTCTTGCGGAATGTTGCCATCGTCTTCCTGCTACTGAGAGAAATCACAAAAATCACCCAAACAACTACATTAACGCACAGATACAAATATCAGCGATACAGTGCGACATAAACGTTGCAGTTAACGTTACACCAATAAAGACCTGTCAACTGAGTTATGAGGAAAGACTAACTTGCAGCCAAAACAAAAAAGAGTTTATGGCAGCAGGGCGCCTAAAATCCGACACAACGCGCCGCAGAAACAGAATTAAACACTAAGTTAAAACACTTTCCATTTACCTTCCGTTACAGACAAACTCTTTGTTAATTAGTCTTCACAAAACTCCAACAAGTCGAGGGCTGAATTTACATGCCAGCCATCATGCTGTTGATACACTCACGTGGAGACATCAGTTCATGGAGGACCCCGGTGTGACGTCGAAACTGCGCGACGGTCTCTGAGGAACTTGGCCCCCGAATTTGGCCTCTCAGGTGGAGTTCTCTTCAAAGTTAAATTAGTTAGTTATTAGTCGATTTAATTCTTACTATTACGACAATTGCTTTATCGTTTAAGTATGTTTTTAAAGCAAGAGGGTCAAACATGAACTGATTGCGACTTAAATAGATACTGGTAGCTGATTTTCTTAGTTCTCTGATAGTAAATCGGGCTGAATTAATCAAAATTTCATCGAAATTGCAATATGGTCAACTGCAATTTTCAAATCGCAAGAGGCGCATTATTTGTTAAAGATGAAAAGTGTGTAAAAATACTATTTTAAATTAAATATACTGTCCTGCTGCAGGGATTAGGTCGGTGCCTGTCCTAGACCGCACATCATATTCAACAGACTTAAGGAAACCTCTTAGTTTGGTACCAATCCCTTCAAAAATCACACCATAATCATTTTAATGTTTTTTAAATGAAAATGAGACATAATTTTAAGGTAAAAAGTATCGTTCCCGTCAATATGCAAATTATATCGCAATTGCAATATCACACAATTGCAATTAGATATTTTTTTCAAAATCATTCTGGATTCTGCCGTAAATAAAATATCTGGGGGGCATTTCGATAAACTATTCTTCTCCAAGCAAGCTTCTATAAGAGATCGTGGCCTATTATATTGCGTTAAAAATTACATATGCGTTAAGTGGTTTGATGAATGAGGTTAGATCCAGCTTTAAAAGTTTACCGACAGAGGATCGCGTAGGGGCAGGATAAGTACGAATTCCGCCTGTGAGCGTTAGCTCATGGGGGAAAATGCACAACATCCCTTCAGCACGTGCTTTTCTCAAAGCAGTTTGTTGGTTGTAGATATATTTAACATAACGGTTAAGTTATATTTACATGGCAAAAAAGTCTGAAAAGCTGACACGATAATGTCATGTTTTTTTTTTTTTTTAATATATATATATTTATGTCAGAAGCCTTACTTGAAAATCTGAAATGAATATTGTATTCATCAATAAATCTATCAGGTCCGTAACTGTACTCCCATGAGCCACGGGGTGGTGCTGCATTACTGCTAAAAGCATCCCGATCTTCTTTACAGTTAAAATGCTTCAGAAACCACACAGGGATTTGTTTTAAGAGCAAAACTTGTTATCAGTGAGGATGGCAAGATATGCGATATCTGCCAAACCCTCGCATGCGTGGCCTAGCCCGACACATCATTTAAGTAACTCTCCATTACGAGTGCTCTATGCTGGCTTGAGAAATGGCACATTGACAAGACAGCAAGAGTGAAACACTTATTCCTGCTATGTGACAACTTCACAACATTAAATCTAGAACTCAAGTAAAAGAGGAAACTGAACATGCAAAACAAATTCCTACTTCAAACTAAAGTGGTATAAATAAAACATTAAAAATAAAAAGTCTCAAGAGAAACCCCAAGCAACTCTGAATACAACAAAAGTAACCATTAGAATAGAAAATTATCCACTGCATCATTAAACCGTCGAAATATTTTGCACCTTTCCCTTGTGACCGACCCGCCTATCCACTGTACAGCAGAAAACTGAGTTTGAAGCATGGGTATGCAACACAACTTTATTGAAACTCTTGAAGCAACATCAATTTACAAACAAGGAAATGGGAGCTCATTGAACATAAAATCTTTTTTTTTAAGAACCAAAATGACAGTAAAGAACTTAGAAGGGGAATAAACTCCCATGGATTGGACCAGCAGTGGCAGGTGCATTTTTTTATACAAAAAATAACTTATGAAATCTTTCAAGTTTACAGGAATATTGTAACACATGGCTTGTGTAAATCGATGATTGGATTTACAGTTTAGCATGTGTTTCAGACTTTAAATGATTTAATATTTCCAAATATCAAAGCAGGCATTACTTTGATTTAAGAGAGACAGGAAAAATACCACTGATGAAGAACAAACAAAAGAGAAGATGAGTGAGCTGGGGCAAATGCATTCTTGAATTTTGATTTTTCAGTGTGGTGCAAGTTAAGTCAGTCACAGTCATTATGAAAGGCCTTTTCAGGATCGTATTGCCTGAGTGCTGCCTCTTGACACTCCTCTGGGTCCCTGACCAGCTCCACGCTTGTAGTTCTGTTGGTAACCATCCTTGAGCAAAAGACGGGGGGAAAAAGACATTTTAGAAACTACCCCAACAAACAGTAAAGATGACATTAAACAAAGCCAGGGTGAGGTCTGAATGCTTCTTTCATACCCGCTGATAATTCCCATTTGAATAATCCCGAGGTGTGTTGAACTGAGTCGGTCCATAACCAGAGTTTGGAGTGTTGGAGAAAGGAGGACGATAACCATCATAGCCACCTAAAAACAGGATGATGCTTTTCTTGAGGTTTCAAATAAAACAAGCTCTTGACCCTTCAGCCCCTTTCAGACATACACCTCATTGTGTAAATGTGGTGGCATTTTTACATGGTAACAAGCCTCTGCAAGATGACTAACATTTCCACAACAAACAATTAAAACTAATCTGAATTGAATCAGAACACCATCTCATTAAGTTAAAGGCAAAAGCAGCATGAGGTTAAATGCACTTCTTGGTCTGCATGTCTGAATGACAAAAAGCTCTTTAACAGACAGATGAAGACAGCAATGTTACATATTCCATGTCTGAAAAGGGTTTAAGTGAAAATAATGGATTCATTTGTGGCTGTAGGTTGTGAGCTTACCCCTGAATCCATTCGATGAGCCTCTGTAGCCATTGATTATGCCCCTGGCATTGCGAGGTCCACCACGAGACATGCCTCTGCTGTTGTAGAAGGACTGACCCTGCCTGCCGAAGCCTGGGCCCTGCTGCGAAGGCTGCTGGTGGCCTCCTGACTGGTCTTGGGAATGGAAGGCACCAACTACTAAATAAAACAAAACGGTTGCAAGTCAATCTCCAGTCAAAATCGAATATGTATGTCTTCCATAACTGGAAGACATAACTGGAAGACATAACTGGCACAGTCAACCCAAGTAAGTAAATAATGACAATCAATTCTTAAAATCTGCCCACCAGACTGCAGTTGTTCCGACTGCATCTCTGCCTGCTCCACAGGATGCTGTGACTGGCTGCTGAAGGCTTGGTTGTAGCTGTTCTGGTATTGGCTGGCCTGGTTCAAAGCCTCTGTCTCATTAGCTGGCGGGACTGGGGCATTGAGGTTGAACACCTGAGGGGTGAACAAGGGCCACATTGTGGTGAAGCCAAAACCAGAGGAAAGGTCACAGGCTCATTAGGAGCTAAGTCCATTACTCACTATTTCCTGGATAAAACTGCTTTACTACAAGCCCCATACAACTGCAATATGATGAGAGGGCACTTAAGGACTCCACATGCAAAGCCTCAATAAAGCCATCCATGCATTTCTGTTCTGATTCCACTGACACACAGTCCTGAAAAAAACTTTTAAATCTACATGACAGATTCTCAGCTCTTTCTGTAAACTTAAACATTAAATGGTTTTAAAAACATGCATTAGTAGATAACATGGCTAACTTTTCAATAAATCTGATTTAAAAAAAATAGGCAGTAAGTGTCGTCACAATGGCCTTACTGTCTGCATTGATTGGAATGGTGCTGCGTTGACATTAATGCCACTGCTGTGAGGAGCTTTGGAAACAGGCTGGAAAACCTGTGTTTGAGAGGCAGGTGGGAGAACTGTGGAGGGTGGAGGCTGCTCTGATGACAACGACATCGAGGTCTGTTGAGAAATGGGAAACAACGCAAGTTGCAATAACATTTGTATGTGAATCAGGAAGTCAAAAAATTATTGTCATTTGTATTTGAGTGCAGGTTTCACAGTTCAACTGCCAAGTTCTTTACATATTCTCTGCAGGATCTACTAAACATCCCTATTTCATAACCAGTAAATTAACGCTTTGGACCATAAGTCAGGCATAAATCTAACATTTGAGAAGAATTTGTAGCTGGTGTTTGGAAAAACATATTCAAAGCTGGCCCCTCCTCCGCAGGGAAGAGAGGGTGCGGCATTAGAACAAAGCAGTGCATCGGAGAAATAAAACTGATTGTTTAAAGCATAAATAAACACAGCCACCCCTCCGCACAACCCTGCACGAGTTTGTGTGAATACAGTAGGGCTATAACAGTTCTGAAACAGAGACTAAAATTGTGACACAAAGTCCACAGTCTTGTATCGCGGATCCGAGAGACCGAACAGAGACACACCCGCTGCCCGGACTGTTTAGCTATCATTAAGACAGTGCAACTGTGGCGGCGGCCGGTGGGGCTCAGTAGCGGTGTATATCATATTTTTATTGACAGTTATGTTATTGTAGGTAATTTTCCACCTTAGTTTAGTGTTTATTTACTACTTGAATCTGCTCTTATCCCCACATTCACACACACACCTAGCCTCCACCACTGGACTCTCACGGCAAACACGCCACCTAGCTCCACCTACGGTTATTATTACCGTACACATTTTAATTACCATGATAACCGGGTACGGTTAACCGCACCGTTATAATCTCACGGCAAACACTGTCCAGCATCTCCCAGAAGCAGGCGCGCATGTGCAGAATGCAACGTGGGTTTGTTTGGGTCAATGACAACACAGTAGAAGACAGTGCTGCGGAGATTTTTTGGTCACTGAAGTCCGGTTGTATTTTAGTTTTTATGATCGGCTGAGGGAAACTTGATTGAAGAAAATAACCATGTAGTGAACGCAGGGTGAGTTAACTTTTAGCTTTGGTTTGTCTGTCTTGCTAACAGCGTGTAAACTGAAGCTCTCGGTGTTGCTGCTCTTGTAAAAACGCTACACTTTGTTCTGTTGCTGTGTGCGTCTTGTGTCGGCAGAGTCTATTCGTCCACTGCACATGATAACACGTTACGCAGTTTAGTAAACCAACCAGCATATCTACAAACGCTACAGACTCCTCTGTATTTATGTCAGTTTTTGGGCTCATTGTAGTTACTATCACTTTGTTTTTATGTAATTGTACATGGGATAATTTTATTACCTATATAATATAAAATCTTGATAATGCACACTTTGATTTTCATATGTTTACAAAAAGGTATTTGCTGTTATTTTTTAATGCAAACAAAATGGCAATTGTGGTGTCCAAACAATAATGCTGCGATGATGTGTTGAATTGTATTTGTAGTTTTCAATATAAAACTTGTTGAAATGGTTTCAGTGTGTGTGTGTGTATCAGTACATTTTTATATTTTGGCACATTTTTACAATACCGTGATAATACTGATAACCGTGATAATTTTGGTCACTATAATCTTGATATGAAATTTCCATACCGTTTCATCCCTAGCTACACCTCTTTCGGTTTCTCTCTTCCTGTGCGTGTCTCTGCTGACTTTCGCCATCAGCAGTACATTTCATAAAGTCACCATGTTTACGCCAAGTATGTGTCGAAAACACTGTATTTAAAAGTTAGTGCAAGCTGTAGGCGTACATTTTGTAAATATTACACCTTCGACCAATTTTATGTTCCTCCAGCTGCATGTTTTTTGCAGCATGACTATTTTGGTCATGTCATGATTGAGTGATCATGCCTGCAACTTCGAATACATTAATTAACTATGATGGAATATAATAATAATAATACTACTACTACTACTAATAATGCCCCCCTGAGAATCAAGGTATGAACAGAACCGTGGCTCAAAAATCGAGGTCTGAACCGAACCGTGGATTTGGTGTATCGTTACACCCGTAGAATGCAGCCAAAGCCACGCTTCATCCTGTCTGCTGATGTTTGCGCTGTGTGTAGCTGCATGGTAGCTCAGCCCTGCTCTCGGTCAAACAGACTTGCGCTGTAGCCCTTTCTACGTCCATAGTCTTGCATAGCCAGACCAGCGTATGCGGTCACAAAGAGACTCTTTCACAGAACAGCGTAATTTACCTGGATGGGGTCGATGGATTCTGTTGGGGGTCGGGGATCTGGCGTGTGTGAGGTCTGATACATGGGGGGTGGAGTTGGGGAGACGATAGGAACCTGAAAGAGTAAAAATTAAACATGTTCTCTTGTTTGGAAATTCTTCAGGATGGCTACATAATCTTTGTTGTACGTACCAAGTTTGATTACTTACTTGTGTGGGCTCAGGTTGGACAGGAACAGTGTTGGGTTGCGATAGCCGCGACTCTGGGTGAACTGAGAAGAGTATAGCACCTCAGTGTACCAAAAAAGCCATTACAAGCGTTCAAGTGTCATTTATACACATCATATGATCAGAAGTAAGGGTCTCTGTAAAACGTACCTGGAGGACACACCATCTGTGGTAAATCCATGTTCTTAGTGGGTTTCATAGGCTGTGCTGAGACAATGGCTGGATCAATGGGCTGTCCGTCAAACTCCAGCATAGAGTCCTGACATCAGAAAAGTGATGAGCACCATGCCTAATATCTACATCAAAACGTTGTTCCTAGCACAAAGTCCTCACCTGCATGAAGTTGTACGTTCCCTGCATCTGTGCCATTAAGTCCTGCACCACCTGCTTCCTGACCATGGGGTCAGTAGACGGCACAGGAGACGCTAAGTTCAAGGGGTGGGTGTCCATGGCAACAGGGGAAGCCGCAGGCTGCACAGGCTGCTGCATGGAGCTGACTGCCTGAGTGTGAAAAACAAAACAAGTGAGCAAGAAGCACACGGGAGGACGAATAATTAAAAACTGGTTTAGTGCTTGTTAGATGCTACCTGTGGGTTTTATTTACATCCTGGTTTGTAAACTGAAATATCACAGCTGACACTTAAACATACAATGTGAAAATTCAAGTGTAGAAATGTCTACTTTTTTTAATAATGTATGTGTTCATCAGTCAACGTAAACTCGCATACATGAGGAAAAAAAAAACCTGGACTAGCCAGAGCAAATCACCAGCTACATCGACTTCACAGGGTGGTGCTCAGACGGCCCTCATCAGAGGTAAGAACCTGTACATACAGTGCAGTGTCTCAAAACAATTCAACCTCTTACCAACTTTGAATCATATGTTAATAAATCTTATTAATCATTACACTTAATGTTGGCACTGATCACAACAGTGAGGTATAAAAACAAATACTGGCGCCAGCATGAGCATGCATACAGAAACATTTTAAATGATGACTATACATCACTTCAAGGTTGCCATCAAAATGTCCCTGACTACACAGTTAGCTAGCTGCATACTATACGCATTATAGTATGCCAATCTGAACTCAGTACTGGCCAACTGAACAAAGCATCTGACAAATACTTGTCTTGTCTGTACCTCTACTCAAATGAGGGCAAAATGACAAACAATCTAACTAGCCTTGATAATCTGATGAGACGCACTGACAAACATCACATAACCAGTCTGAACACGACATGTAAGAAAATGCAGATGTCACGTGATAGCTGTAGTAACTATCTACTCAGTAGTACATTGCTTATTTGAGCAAATTGCTTCCACACAGAATCTTTGTACACCTTGTTGTTTTAAAACAATGCTATTATTTTTGCATTTACAGCAGCAAAAATATTCCAAACACATCTTAAATTAAAATCTCCTGTACTCATCTGCAAAATCTGTTTCCTACTGCAGCATCAAGACCCAAGGTTTTGAGTTTTTCCATGTGCTGTAAAATTATCTTACTATATTTGTAAAATGTGCTTTTTTGAATAGCATATACTTCCACTGAAAGAGTCCAAACAGTAATATGGATTTTTGTTCCAGCCACCTAAAACCAGACATTTCTAAATAAAACTTCCATCTTAAAATGAAGTTAATTCGAGGCCAGGTTGCTTTAACAAAAGTTAGAATCAGTTAACATCCCTGCAACACACCTAGAGGATGGGGATCGAGACACGGTTCTAAAAAGGACCCAGTTCCAAAATTTCTCAAAATACGAAAATACACCTGTCTGTAAGGTAAATCATCGCTGTCCTCAGTCTGTCATCCTGTAGGCCATGCTATTTACTAGCATAGCTAATGTTAACTTGGCAATTACCCAAATGTTAAAAACAAGCTATATAGAAAGCTGTCTGTAGCACGGAGTGGTCTGTAGTCTATGTGGTGGGAATGAGGGTGTTCAAATAAAACAGCTCAGGCAAACACTTGTCTTTCTGGGAAAAGGAGGAGAACGAAAAAAATCGTTACTCATCCCACCAGGTAACCTGCAGGCAGTGAATAACAGCAGAGGAGGAGGAACTGACACAGACTGAGTTTTCACTCTTTCTAAACGTCACTCAGGATTGTGATGTCACATATTTGCTTTATATAGTGACTTTGCTGCTGTAAACATTAATGTTGCTGCTCTAGAAATTTTAAATATGAAATTTTGATCCTATAAATAATTCAAAAACAACATTTAATATGCACACTTCCATTTATATTTATTTATTGCAAGTCATATGTCATCTCAATATAAAACAATGTTAATGCACATTGAATATTGTCCTCACACCGTGCAGGCCTACCTCACGCATGTTGGGTCTGGTCTTACCAAATAACCGTCAACAAATAATAGTAAAGTATTGATAGTGGTATCAATAAAGAACCGAATCGTTAAGCAGTCTCAATAAGGGTATCAATATCAATAAAAATTAACGATCCCCTTCCCTAAACATACCTCTGTTTCCGTGGTCCACTCATCCCCCTGCTCCTTCTCACTACTGCTGTATGTGCCGTCTGGAATGAACTGTCTGTTTACAAACTGAAGGGGGGTAAGAAAACATCAGCACAATGCTAAAAATAAGACATCCAGCACCAACATGTCACTGGAAAGGGGAAAATTAATCTCACCTCTGTTGTTTCCACTGCAATGGGCTCTGTGAACTCCTCAATTATTTCAGTTTCTGTGAAGAGAAAAAAACTTTTCAGAGAATGCAGTGCTTGATTATATTAGCATTTTAAAAACAGTGATTTTTGTGCAGCATGACTTCAGAGAATGGTCAGGACCTGGATCAACAGTCTGCTCTTCTGCTTCTGACGATTCAGCTACTGCTGTTGCTGCAGCTGCTGTTGTTGTTGATGCTGCTGCTGCTGCCGCCGCCGCCGCCGAGGCTGGCTCTTCCTCCTCTTCCTCCTCACACACTCCATTTTGGTGAGACGGAACTCTGTCAAAGTACCCGCTCAGCAGAACCTGGTCCAAAGTCTCTTTCAGTACCTTGTCTAGCAGAGGAATAACATCGTTAGCAATTTATTGGAAAGTCACGGCATGAAATAAGACTAAATCATCATCTCTTCAAAATCACAATAATCAAACCATTATTTTGGGAGCTTTGAATTATAAACTTGCAGAGTCAGAGTGGAGTGAGTTCTGATATGTTACAGAACAGATTTCACAACTCAAGTTGCAAAACAGATTTAATAAATAATTTGAAAGTCCTTAAAACACTATAGTAACATTTTGAGCTGCGATGACTAGTGATTGGAAAAAAAAACAACAACTTATCAATAAAACTATTACGATTAATTGTTCAAGTCCTGTTACAAGCAAAAATATGTGAGAATTTGATGTTTTTCTTGGTCTTACAATACAGTAAACTGAATTAAAGTTTTTGGACCGCTGGGCTGACAAAATTAGATGCAGGATATTGTGACGGCCATTTGTCGTTTTTTTTTATGTTTTACAGACCAAAAAAAAAAATCTATCAAATCACTAAAATAAATGCAACAATGAAAACTACTTTCGATGCATCTTTAGTAACAATTAACCAATCACGAACTAAGATGATAATTATAAACAATACCAGCTGTATCCGACAAAATCCAAACAGGTGTGTTTTCAGTCTGGTTCCAGCTTCTCAAAACGTAAATATCTGCTGTTGTTATTTATGTTTTGTATTTTATCTTTGTGTTTTAGACTGTGGGTCAGACAGAAGACGCATTTCAAATGTCATGTTGGGCTGTGAGAAATTGTGATGGACATATTTCACTAAAATGAAAATCATTAGTTGCAGCCCTACAAAAAAAAAAAAACATTTCAAAACTGAAAATAGCTTGTTGTAGGACCACATTTCCATGAGTAAAAAGCCAATTGAGAAAACACATTTTATGTCCTTAAAAGACAAACTGACATAATGCAGGATAAACTGAAAATGTTGACGCAACATTTATTCATGATTTAAAAAATCCAAAGCCTGGTCGGGGATGACATGTCTTGACTCTATCCATATTATACTACTATGACAATCATGACTTGTAATTCAAATCAAAAAACTAGAAGAGCCCTTAAGCTAGCTCAGGCATTTCCACTTTTGGCTCTTCAGGCAATGCAGATAAATGTTATTTCCTTTACTGCTTGGTGCCTCGGGCCAAGAAGTCTGCTGCTGGCTGAAGAAAAATCTTCAAGTGAGACCTCCTTACTGAACTGAAAGGGTTGGCTGGTGTCACTGCAGTGAACTGGGTCACCAGTATCCTAATGTGGCTCCAGAGATCTGACCAGTGGAACCACAGGCGACAGGGCCACTGGCACCCTGCCCCGCTGCTGAGTCAGGATAAGCCCACAGTGCTCAGCCCCCAGGCAGAATGCAGCAGTGCGAGTCCTGAGGCCAGATCGCTGAGAATGCAGTACGCCAATATCCCCAACCCCCGATTATTCACATCAGAGCACTGCACACATGCTGCATTAACAAAAAACAATGCACATGCTACATTAACATTTTAAGTTAATAGCTTGCAGTACCTTCTGATAAGAAGGTTTTGCTTTGAGCATTTGCCATCTTTATCTAACTTGCCGTGGGATCATTCAAAAGTATGTGACAAGTCACTTATGGCCAGCTTTGATGCAATAAAAAGCTTACTGATGACTGCTGTGTCAACCATCTGATCAAATGTCCTGCCAACAATTTTCCCCACCAGCCTGGCATGTAAATAAAGCCAGTTTGCCTTGAATTTTTCTTTTGCTATGGATTACAGTTGGGCTGCAACTAATAATTATTTTAATGAATTGATTAATTGAGTCCAAGTTAACATCTTCAAATTGTAGAACATGCTGACATTTGACAAGTAGAAACCAGTGGACTTTTGGAATCCCTTTTTTAAAAATTACTTAAATGATTTTCAGATTATCAGAAAAGCTGCTGTGTCATTTTCTGCCAAATGAGTAATTGATTCATCAGCAGCTTGTGCTGAAAATATTGAACCAAAGTGAATGTGAAAAAGTGGTTTTATTTTTTCTTCTGATATTGTAAATCATTTCTAAATGACAGCAAGCTCTGTGTTAAGACAAACTATTTTTCATTGATTAACAGTTCCTTGTGAATGAAACCCTTTTTTTATATTGTGAGGAGAGCCCAGCCCACACCTTGGTTTAGCCTGTTTCCTGCAACCCCTGTAATCCTGGCCAGAAACTCACTCTGGTCAGAGAGAACTTTACAGCTTGTTGTGAACTTCTGTCTCTTCTGAATCAGCTACAGAAATGAACTTGTCCCAAGAATTATTCTTCCACACAATCATTAACCAAAATATTGAACTTTACTGACATTTGTATGCTCTAAGTTAAATTTCACTTACATGTTGTTCCAACCACAGCCTTGTCCTTCCCTTCCAGCAGGTCCCAGAGGTGCACGGATGCCTCCTCATACTGGTCAGTCAACCTGCAAGTTGAGATATAAGTTGTATGGATCCCCTTGTTAAAAAAAAATAAATAAAAAATAAAAAAAGGGGGGGGGGGGGGGGGACAGGAGTCTTTTGCATCTTAAATTCAGAAATCAATGCCTTAGACTAACCTGATGTTTTGGTCACGGTCCGGGCCCACTAACTTGTAGAACTCATCAAAAGCTATGAGGTCTGCATCTGTCAGCACCGGCGAGCCAGCGACTCCCTGCTTCATGTCCTGCCGCACAGTCTCGTCTCCCAGCCGGTCCAGGAGGAACTGCAGCTCCAGAACCGTCTTCAGTCTCCTCTGCTCTGCCTCCTCCCGCTGCAGCTGCTCCCGCCGTGCGGACTTCTTCACCATCTTCTGGATCTAATGACAACATGCATGAGAGACAAAAAGTCAAGTCAGGGTCGACACCACTCTGAGGGAACATCTTCAGAAAACCAGAGTCATCCTTACATCTTGTCCCAGTGTGATGAACGTCTTCTGCAATTCTCGGGCAAATTCCAAGTTATTCATGATTTCCTGGTATTTGGCAAGGGCCTCCTAAAAACACAAATGAAAAAGAGACATTTCACGCACATCGCTTGATGGTAAATTCTTTGTAAGATTGACAGGATAATTTGTTCTTATGTACAAAAGATGAAGGCTTCAGTATACCCACCAGCTGGTCCTGATTGAGACGCTCCCCGCTATTCTTTCTGACTTGATAATCATCCAGTTTGCTCTGTAATAGAACGTGAAAATGTAGCAAACACCTCTGAATTTGAACACATTAAGTAAAGACAATTTTGTTGCCAGTGCTTTAGGTATGGATTACTTCTGAGCAGGACACGTCATGCCTCATACTTCACACAACAGGGATGTGGCTACATGTTGTTATCAGGAAGGACCTGGAACAAATGGCTGTCGACAGTACTCACCTTTTTCTTCTCCATGTTGCGGGCCTTCTTGTCAATGACACACAGCACTTGCTTCAAGACTTCAGACTGTCCACCAAATGCAAAATTGCCCATCGACCCTGGAGCGGATCCCACATCTGGGCTGACAGACTGCATTGTCCCATTTGCGTTCATCACTGAGGGCATCTAGAAATTAAAGTGTGAAAGGTCAACTTCTGGTGGTAATAAAGAGATGCCTTCATCAATAGAAAAATAAACAAATGGATAACTCAAAATCACTGTCCACATGAGTTAAAACCTGTCAAAACTATTGATTATATTAAAAGTTAATAAATGCTGCATGATGACTATTGAGGACAGTGTCAACTATAAAGTGTTAAGGGAAAATTATTTGATTGTAGCTTCTCAAATGTCCTGGCTTCTTTCCTCCTCTGAGACAGTAAACTCCATATCTTTGGGTTGTGGACAAAACAAGACATTTGTGGTCGTCATCTTGGGCTTTGGGAGACACTGATCGCCATTTTTCACCATGTCACAGACCAAACAACTAATTCGACAGATTATTCGGCAATGAAATTAATCGTTAGTTGCACCCCTAATTGACAGACTGATGTCACTGTAATCAAATGTCAGAGATATTCACTGTACATGGTCAAAAGTAAACATTATAATAGGAGTAATACCTGGAATAAGAAAACATGTCTAAGGAGTTGAGGTGAGATTAAATGGCACAAGGAAAACAGCACAGCTATGTACTACAGGTGGTGCATTATCTATGTAATCTAACGTTAACGGTTAGGTGTAAACAATATCTAAGCATAGTTTCGTAACAAGAGAACTGTACTATTCAGACTATATTTCAAAGCCACAAAACAATGTCAGCATAGCAACTGGCTAACGTTAACTTTACTCCAAACTGTGTGTAAACCGAAGAGGTTTTTGAACCCTGTTTTTCTCCTTATGAAAATATTTTCACTATAACTTTGGCTACCAAAGCTGTATCTTCGACTACCAGATGTGTGGCCCGGACACAGCCTTGCTTCACGGTCAGCTCGCCGGTATTATCACTGAGGTTTGGTAAAATGGCCCTGGCCGCACACCCGTTAGCACACACCATTCCCTTAGCATCCTCACGAACTGCTAGCTTGGTTGTCTGGCAGCGACGCGTGCTAACCAGCCGCCGACCGGGAGCCTGGTTAGCGTGGTAGCAAGACTCCTCATTCACCCACCTTTATGTTATATATCCACAGGGGAGCTTGCTAGCGAAATGTACGAATCGGCCAAGTTATTATTATTGTTGTTGTGTTGCTTTATTTTCTCTTTCACTCTAGTGTGGGATCCGCCCCGCCGGCCTCACCGACAACTGAGACTGTTCGAAAGACGGAGAAACTCTTTATAAAGGCGAAGGTCCGTTTTTAGCGGTCGAAGATATGCCTGGAAAAAAAAACTACAAAAACAAACTTTTGATAGAGCATATGTTTATCAATAACAATATTTGCATACTAACACAACAGTATTGATTTCATGGTTTATTGGCTGGCTAATGTTGTTGCAATTACACATTTAAAAGTTCTATTTGTGTTCAGGCAAAACAGTCTACAGCCTCTTGGCAGGAAATCTGCACAATCATTAGCTTTGATTAGGCTATCCATATAGAGTATTTCTTTCTGCAGCAGCTGTCCCATCCCGCTGTGTAAGCGCTGGCATGTGCTGCTTCACAGCTGTCTCCCTACACAATCCATTAGTCATGACAAAACATGGCTGGACCACCTTTTGCACATCAGTTTGAAGTTCAAGTTCAACATAAAAAAATGTCATTTAAATATCTGAAGATGACGGTCACTGAAAAGACATTTAAAAGTTAAAGTTAGAGCAAGAAGTTTTATTTAGGTTGAGACAAAAGCCTAATTTCAAACCCAGAAACTAGAGACACTACTAAAACCAAATATAGGTAACCAAATACAGTTACTTCTAACAATAATAATAATAATAATAATAATAATTAATAATACATTTAAAACAGGTTATTTCAATTTCTGAGTAGGCCCAATACTAAAATGGCTACACACACAAAACAAGAACGAAAGTGAAAGTCAGAAAGACCTAGGGTTGTGAGTGTCAGCCTTGGGATCTTAGTACATGTCCTATTTTGTTTAAAAGACAAGTTGAAGATGTTTCATTGTTAGAATTTTAGAAAGCTTGGGAGGTCAAATTAGATTAATAATAATAATAATAATAATTATAATAATAAATGTCTGTTTTGACTCTTGAAATAATTGGTTTGCCAGAAAAATAACAGGCTAATCACAATGTTCATCAATAGGAGTAGTACTGAACACTGCCCATGTAGTCTGCCCCTTCTGGAGAAATGCATTCATGTATTCTAAATAAAGATGGATGTGATTGGAAGATTGATGGAAGATTATTCTTGTAAAGTTGCTAATTTGAATCCCCACACAAGCAGGGAAAATAAGAGTCTCACCTGTAACACTGTAAGCATGCGGCCATTATTTGTTAGTCTGTTAGTCTGAATGATAAATAATTGTATATAAAGCAATTGTACATTACACTGACAAGACCTGTAATAATTACAGTAAAAGAGGTTTAGGCCTATATATGTTTAGTTAAAGTTGAGAGGGCTAATCTCGAAATACTCTGTCTGACTATACAGAGTTTAATAACCTTTTCTGGCCTAGTTTTAAAGTCCTAAAATTATGGCTGCATTGTATTTCGAGGTTAGCTCCAACAATATTGTATAGAAATCATGATGTAGGCTACATATTTTCTAATCTCTTGTTCTATAACATATCAAACAACTATCTGTCAGGTGACCCACATATCCATCTACTGTACATCTCATGCATCTCGGTTGTCCTGATCCCAAGGTTGACAAACTCTGCAGTACACGTTTCGTAAGGAACAAATAAATACATTTAAAGACGCAAGATGTTTCCCACATTAAATAATTATATCATATAATAAAACTGTGTAGGCACTTAAATGGAAAGCGGGGGAAAGCGCCCTCTGGCGGTGACTTGTATTCCAGCTCTCCCCTGCTATCTCTCTCCCCACCTGGCCTCTGCCTCACTTCCGCTCCCTTCATACGGACTTTGGGGCTATCACAACTACACCCAGATTCGTCTGAAGCAGCGCGACACACATCTAAGTGACTGTCCTGGACATTAGGGATGTAGGCCTACATTTTTTTTGGTGTTGTTTACAGCTCTCTTTAGTCTTGTTTATTATTCTGATTTTATACAGAACCACGTATTCACCAGTTGTGCAGAAGGAACGTGGTTGTGGTAGTGGAAAAAAACACACTGGAATTGGAGACATATGTTTGGTTCTTATCGATCACCTGCCGCGGGTTACTAGTTTCCATCAGTGAAACAGCAGGGAAGCTACAGAAAGTCCCAGACACTATGTGCAGTAAACCTCGCCCAACGTGGTCATTATTACTTCCATCAGTAGGTGGCAGTAAAGCTAAGCAGTGTTAACAACACACTGTCAAAGTAAAATTGTGGTTTGAGAGAAAGTTCATCTTATTTGTATCCTTTGACTCTGAAAGATGTAGACCTACTATTCTTTATTAAATTGACTGACAAAAGCAGGCCTACTATTAGACAACATTTATAGTTTACTATACACAGCACACACACACAATAAATAAATGCCTAACATAAAACAATTGAATTTAGCTTTGGTTATCAAACTTCTTCAGTATCTTTGGTACGACTAGTATGTGTGTCTGTTTTAGCGGTCTAAAGGGGAGCAAAGTGACCAGAAGAATGTGAAACGCACTTTCCTTTGTTTTGCCAAATACAGGAAGCAGTTAACATGGCTGCGCAGCTTTTTGATTGCACTGTTCCACTGAAAGTGTTTTCTTTTAGGGATAATACTGATTATGGGAGGTTCCCGAGGGTAAGTGAAGCTCCCTTTCAATGAGTGACTCATTTCCACAGCCTGCTGTATTTCAAACAACACCACTGAACACCAGCCATTTTCTAAAATAATTCCAGGGTGGTTCCTCAGCTGACCTCTGACCTTTACACCTTAACATTTTAAAATGTACAACAAATCCCACAGTTCTCTTATTTAAGCCCATGTAGTAACAGAGAACAAAAAAAAACATTTCCACCTTTGTAGACCTGTAACAGTTTAGGAGGAGGGCTTTGACACAGGAGCCAATTATCACTTAATTTCAGATTAGGCAGGAAGTGGTTGGTTTTGCTATTGCTGTTCCAGAGTTTGTGCTATCAAAGCGTCAACAGTACGTCCAGAGCCCTTGTATTTCAGGAAATGGGCCTGCAAGTCTGTGTCCATATAGTCCATGATGTATGGATAACCATCTTTGTTCGACTGTTAATTAGGAGATCTATTTAACGGGAAATCCCTTAGCAAGATGGTTGGATATTGGTTGGATATCCTGCAACAGCTGTGCTATACATTGCTATTTAGTAGAAAAACTTGTAACTGTCACAAACTGACATTATTTGCTGAATGATGAGAGAGAGGACCACCAGCTATTAGTATAATTTTACTGTTCGCTCAGTGCTGACCTTCGGTTTCCAGCTGACTTTAAATTCCACACTGCTTTCAACTCCATAATGCTCTCTCTACCAAACAGGCAAAACAGGAAGCTGGACACGAGTGACACAATTTCCCAAAAGGTTGTCTCCATCCTTAACTGTTTGCTCCCCAAATTCTACCTTAGACGGGAATAAAAGCGGAAAAATAATGGCCCGTGCAGCCCATGATATAACATGAATGTTTAAATATTTACAAATTGTATTTTAAAAAATTTATATTGTGACACAAAGCCTGTCCCTGCTTTCTGGTGACATTTAGGAAGCCTACAGACACAGATAAGGGTTGTACTGCCTAATGCCAACAAGCTAGAGTTGTTATGGTGCGCTGTAAACCTTGTTACTCCTAATCTGGAGTCGACCTGTCTATCTGGAAACTCATGAGTGGGGTGTCATCAAGCACTGGGGGTGGGGGGTAGGAAGTGAACCAACCCCCCAGGAAAGCTTCATCTCTGCGTGCCAATTGCACATCCTCTAGGCTGCTGAGTCGACTCTACAGGAAGTAGCGGATGACTTGGTTGTCATATCAGTTCCGACTTGCTCTTCTCTTGTTTATCGTCTATCGTAAATTTCTTTTTGAGCTTTGCGTTTGTGCAACATGACATTTTGAAGGGTTAAGACATCATGGTACCATATGTATAATGTCCACAGTAATATCATTTTAGGATTTTATATGTTGATATTGATGATGAAATGTGATGTACGTTAAATGCAGTGCTGGAATCAGCAAATGCAGAGTATAGAGTATGTGATGTTATAGGATTGTTGCTATTAAAAAAATTAGATTGAAAGTTTACTGTTGACCTTGGAAACAGCAGCTGACAAAAACTCCCACCTCAAGGCCCACTCAGTAGCTATTCTGGAGCTCTTCCTCCGCAGGTGGAATTTGTCATAGAAATATAGAACATAGAATCGCATTTAGCAATTTTTAGCACTTTAAGTACTTCTCCTCCATGTTGAGACTGAGTAAGATTGCATGATATGATCGAAAGCTACTGAACAGCTACAGAGTGGTCTGTGTTGGGAGATTGTCAAGAATTAAATCTCAATTTTAAAGACAACATTGACTTGAGTTACTACATTTTCATTACAGCTGGGCAAACTCTTTCAGCAGAGGAAGACAGTGTGATATGATGGAAAGCTCACTGTCTTTAACTACCTAAGGGAAGTTAAAGGGGGATATTATGGTTCAAGTGAGTGGCATTTTGATTTAATTAGGACTAAGATTCACCATGGCCCCTGCACTGTGCTGCTGTGTTGTACAAAGACAGTGGGTGAAAATCTTGTTCCGAAAATGTTTTTCATTTGAAGGATATGTAGTTAAGAGTTTTATCTTTGTCAAGCTGCCCGGCTTTCGGTGTCGTTGGCACAACACAGCGCTGTGCCCACCTTGCTCCTGGGCTTTCTAAGCTTGGTATTTATCCAGTGAGCCTACACAGTCCAACAACTGACTGTTAGCCCAGGGATGCATTCAACCTGAATTTAGAGTTTGCCTGCAATCTTCCTCCGTTGCATCTGGTTGAGGAGCTGAATGTGGCTGCTGGGGTTGAGGTGCTTTATCTCCCATGCACAGTCCAACTGCTGTCTGTGTCCCTCCCTCCTGCAGGCAGGCCTGAGGCATTGGCAGCAGATAAGAGGAAGAGCCCACAGCAACTCTGGTTTGAAAGGGAAAAGCTGTGAGGACACCAACTATGTAGGAATATCATTGCATTTATATATCACAGAGGCAACTTTCAAAAAATCTTATTTTGGGATATTTCAGTACATTAGTCGTCTTCTCTCCTCCACCAGTTTAAAAGTTAGTAATCCAAGTCCTTGTAATCCAAGAGCTCTGTAAAGAACCATTCCCCATTACTGGGGGGAACTTTGTATGTTGACATAGTATCTGTATTTTATTTAACATGACTTACAGATGTCTGTATATGTACAAAAGATGATCTTTTCTGCACACAAGCTATTATCTAGTGCAACAACATAAACAGCTGACTATTTTGGTGGTGGTGTGTGTGTTAGTACATGGTGACCAGCATGTAAATCCCAACAAGGCAACTGTGGGTCTGCAGAGCTTTTAATCTATAATACATCCTATTTTAGTCAATCATATGTTTTCAAATCAAAATAATAAAACTTTCAAAAACATATAGTTAGGTAAAAACTACATTATTGTTGTGGATGTATAATGAATTGGACATAAACAAGTAGGCCTAGGCCTAACCCAAAATTATAGGCAACTTAGCAAACTTGAGCAGCCTATATGTTACTCAGCAGCCAGAGTCAACCCAGAAGTTGTTATGATTAACGACTTATAGCCTAACTGACTTAGGAAACCTAAATAGGTTATATGTTTTATTAACCATTAATAAAGTCATAGCTAGGCCTACACTACAACTTAATTCCTTTATTAATGGTTAAATATAAAGTGGTACCAAAACTCTTTAAATTATTTTTCAACATATTATACATCTCTGATTTCAAAGGGGAAGTATACTCATTACCGGGAAAATACACGACGCCTGTACTAACTGCAGCCTATCCTGCCGCTCGTTATCTTTTGTCCTATCGGCTCTTGGGTGAAGCAAAGCATGTAATGAACTCATTAGTCTCAGTCACGAGTCACGACCGAGCTGCATGCCTTACAGGGCAGACTGTGCAGTGTTAAGCTGTCGCTTTAAGACCGATTTCCCCCCATTGTCAAACAGTCGTGAGCAGGAAGAGGGAAACGAAAGCAGAGAACTAGGGGGGCCGACGTATTTAAACACGATGCTGCCGCTGCATAATAACGGTGACAGCGGCTTGGTACGGAGGAGTGCGTCTGCAGCGCGCCCATTTAAGAAAGACGCACGGACACGGAGATCCTCGCAAGTCTCCTTTTGATCGAATTGATGGTGTTTTAATTCAGAAAACGGACAGTCCTCAAAGTCGCTGCAGGATGATGACAGAGATGACATGGAAGTGTCAGCGCGGGTTACTGCCTCAGGAAATGATGACAGTGTCCTCCATCATCGCTTAGCTGCTTAGAGCGAAATTGCCTTGCCTTGCGGCCATTTCCACAGGAATCAATTGCCTGTTAATTTCACAGCCAAAAAGTCTAAACGGGGGTGTTAGTGGCGTCTTGGAGACTGTGGGAGCAGGTGCAGCCCGTCTTGACTTCAATCTCCCCCCAAGCAGCTTCACAGGTAGCCGCTGAGCCGGCTGGGGACTCCAAAACCGGATCAGACTACATATCATATTTTAGAAAATGACATCCACTATAGAGAGGAAGACACTGGAAGCCAATGAGTAAGTAGCATCTTATATACTGGCAATAATATTAGGCTATTTCTGATCAGTGTGACAGAAACTATTTCACGTGAAATAACTGCAGAAATGAGGTCAGGAGTCTCCTGCTGTTAGGCAACAAAAATGATCAAGTTCATAAAGCATATTGTTGAAGTGTGTTTTAAAATGGAGTAAAAACATATGGCAAGAAAAGGTTCAGTGTTTCCCAAATGAAGTGCCCTAAAGGTAAGATATTTAACTTTGCGGGCAGATTGTTGTTGATTATTGCACATTGGCCTAATATAGCCGACTGTAGGCCTATGTAAGATGTCTGTCTCTCTCAAAAGCAGCAGCCTGTCAGTGGGTCAGTAATAACAAGCTTCAAACATTATTCAAAACACACAGAACTTTATTTTAAATTCTAGTGGCGTTTCCAAAAATACCCGATTTCTCAGGCTTAATTTGAGGGAAATGTGCAGGCTATAAGATGATACACAAGACATGAACAGACTATTTATGATGAATGGTGTTCTCTTAAAAAAACATGACGGGGTTTTGAGTTTGAATAAATTCACAAACCATCATATAGTTTCAATAAAGACCTGGAATATGATACAGAATATGTAGATCATGACACCGTCAGACAGTGTGGAATAAGATGATTTTAACTTCCAAAGGGGAAAGAAAAGGGTGCAAACTGAATTTAAAGGGGTTAATAAATGTAGTGTTTGGATTGTGGCTACATTACTGTATTTAACCAATATTCAATGGCTCCCTCAGGTGGTCAGCATCATATTGCAACTGTACATGTAACTCAAGAATGACAGATTAAAATCAAACAATATGGCAATACAAGATCATATTGGAAATCTGGGCTTTATGATCTGTTATTTTGAAAATCTCAAAATATGCACAAATCAACAAACATTTTTTAATCATATACTGTTGTATGTATAGAAATGTAATATTTTAGAACTGAAACAATTAGCTGATTAATTAATTAGTTGATCGCAGAAAATTGATCTGTTACTATTTTGAAAAATCCATTAATCGTTTAAGTTATAAATGTAAAAAGATTTCTGCATCTCAGTAAGGATTTGCTGCTTTTCTTTTATGTGATAGTGAACTGAAACCTTTTGGGTTTAGAAGTGTTGGTCAGACAAAATAAGCAATGTGAAGACGCCACTCTGGGCTTTTTACATTCTTTTCAAATAGGGCTGAACAATTAATCAAAATATTATCCAAATGACAATATGGCCGAGGGCAATGTCCAAATCGCAGGAGCTGTAAGTTCTTTCATAAAAGGTAAAATTTATCATTGTACCATTATTATTGAAGCATTATGATGCTACAGAGATGCCCCTGCCTACAAATCATCCAGATATAAGGGAATATGCTTTTTTGGTACAGACCCCAGCAAAAATCACACCACCATCATTTATGTATTTTTTTCAGTGAAAATAAAATGCAAAAATCAACATTCCCATAACGCAAACACAATATCTGTCAAAACAATTGCAGTCCTCTGTTTTTTTTAAATATCTTTCAGCCCTAATTTCAAACATTTTATTGAACAAATTATTATTAATTGAGAAAACAATAATTTTCTAATCAGTTTTCTTTTCTGTCCAGGGAGCCGGTGGATGAGGTCCTCCAGATGCCACCGTCTCTGCTGACATGTGGTGGGTGTCAGCAGAGCATCGGTGACAGATTCTTCCTAAAGGCCATCGAGCAGTACTGGCATGAGGACTGCCTGAGCTGCGACCTGTGTGGCTGTCGACTTGGTGAGGTGGGCCGCCGGCTCTACTACAAGCTGGGAAGAAAATTATGTCGGAGAGATTACCTCAGGTTGGTCCAATCATGTAATGTCATAACATCATAATTTAATCAAGTAGTTTGTTGATTTGGTTTATCATTACACACTGTAAAGTGTCAAAAGAGTGTCAAGTGATGATTTTCTATATTTGTCTTATTGTCAACAAATTGAATAAAAGACCAAGTATCTATGTAGCCAAACCCTGATATAGCTCATTCCTCTGTGCTATAGAGCTCCATTGTTGTCAGAAACTATTAAAAACACATCCTTGAGCGACAGTGTTGCACTGGGCGACATTTATTACATGAACATGGGCACTTAAGTTTATTTCGAGTCATACACTGTTTTGATTGGCGACATGTCCAGGGTGTACCCCGTCAGCTGAGATTGGCTCCAGCTCCCTGCGAGCCTGTACGCAGGATAAGCGGTTGACGATGGATGGATACACTGTTGTGTTGCTGTAAATACTCACTAGCACACCAAAGCTAAAAACAGTCAACAAATGCACGATTTACACTTAAAAAGCTATAATGTCCAGCTGTTGTAGTAAATTATTCAGACTATTTTAAATTACAAATTATTATTGACCCATTTTAATAGATTTGCACCTTGAGGAGAAATTGGCTTGGGGATGAGTGCCACAGACAGGGTAGAGAAGTTGTAAAGTATTGAGAGATGGACAGGTTCTTGGTTTTGGTCTTTTCAAGTTGACAATAACAGAAATATAGATTTTTTCTAAATGCCTAGTCCTTTAAAGAATGGTTAGAAACACTGAAAATCTCACACATATTTTGAGTCAGGGACAGGTTGCATTACTAAGCAGGTAAAGTGGGCAACCGCCCGAGACACCCCAAAAGTACCACTTTTACCGAATATCAGTGGGTTTTGGTAGTTTGCAGGACTTTACCCAACTAAAGTACAATATCCACAAGGTATTATGTAATATAGTGATCAGCGGACAAATTATTTTTACAGTATTGGATCCTTTGAGTTGATACGTAAAAGTATCAAACTTTGTATCAAAACTGCTCGTCAGTGCATTACCAATCATCATGTATAAATTTACATTAAAATATAAAGATAAAATATTCATATTAATGCATTGATTCAGCTCCCACTTGTATGTAGGTAGGCTATGTAAGCTCAATACGATGTTACAGAAATGTCACTGACCAACAAAATGTTGTTCTGCGAGCCGTCAAGTAGCAGACACACTGAACAATAAAATACAACACGTCTTGTTTGTAGCGTCCATGTTGTTTACACATTGTAACTTAAAGCTCACGGATTGTGTCAGTGTATGTGTCTTATGCCTAACTGTAACAGAAACAAAATGCTGATGAAGTTGTGGAACACTACGCTCTTGGCTTGTTTGTCCATTAAGTAATCATGTCTTTATCTGTCTTTATGAGTCCAGTTGTTCTTTTTTCTTAGAGAGTAGAGACATGACATGATAGCAGGCCATTCTAGTTTGAGTGGTAAGCTGACCGCTCTAATGCGACAACATTTTTTCGTCTGTTATTCGAGCCAGCAGGGGGTGAGTAGGCTACTGATGCAAAATAATGTAAATTGTAAAACATCAAATTATTGCTAAGCTGTATATATTAGGCTATATATATATATTACATACCAGACACTAAAGAGTCGTTCACTTTCAACCATCACTAATACATTATAGCTTAATCTTGTGGCCCTGTCTTATAAAGGGGCTCTGTGTCAAAATGTTTACTTTATTTAGTTCTGAATGAACCCCCAACAAGTCAATCCAGATATGGTCAGGGCAAAAGATCCACAGTAGTTAAATGGAGACTCAAGGGATTCCTTAAAGTTTCATGTTAAAGAAGAAGAAGGGTCAATGTTTTCAGTATTATGCTGATATCTTCTCATCCACTCAGGCTTTTTGGTCAGGACGGTCACTGCGCTTCCTGTGAGAAGAGGATTCGAGCATTTGAGATGACGATGCGTGTGCGGGACAAGGTTTACCATTTGGAGTGTTTTAAGTGTGCTGCCTGCCAGAAGCACTTCTGCGTGGGTGACCGCTACCTGCTCATCAACTCAGACATTGTGTGTGAGCAGGACATCTTTGAGTGGACCAAACTCAACAATAACAACATGATTTAGCATCACTCTGCCTTTTCACCACAGGCTTTAAAGGGAATGAACCATTGATAAACAGACTTTTTACAGCCTGTGCAAACTTCACCATGCATCTGACATTCAAATGGAATCATTGTAATACAAAAGGAGAGGCTACATCTTTGCATTGCTCCCTGCTGGAGACTAATGAAGACTGCACCAGCAATAACAGAAAGCTTTTCACCTAAGGCTTCATCCTTAAATGCAAAAAATACTTGACTGAAAATAGTTAAACACGCAATAATAGTTGTTTGTTATACACACTGAGATTTTAGAATGTAAGTAATGAACAAAAAAATATCTTTGTCAAGTTTCTTGTTGTAAAACACTGTTGCATTGTCTCAGTCTGGTCTGAAATGTTCAATAATTGTAAGTGACTGTTTTATTTTATGGGTCTCTAATGTCCTGAGGATTTCCTGGAAAGAACTATGTAATTATCAAGTTATATTATTATAATTATAAAATAGGAACTGCTCCATGTTCATTATTGGAAACTTAATTTTCCATATATGTTAAATTGTATTCTTGCCTGTGTTCAGCTTACCCGCTGCACTAACTGAAAGATTTGAACAGTGAGTATTTTCTATGAATATTATAAAATTAGGTTCTCTGCAGGAAATGTCCCTAGGAGCTCAGCAAGAATTTAATGGGAAATTACAGACCTGTAAAATAAAGCATTACCAGATTTTCATGTTATAAATGGAATACCTTGTCCATTTTCAAAAGTCCTGAATGATTGTACTGTATTGCCAGCTTGAACTGGTGGCGCCCTCTAGTGATAGATGGAACCAATGCAATACCAATTTTACTGACTTTGGACATGTTTCCTGTGTCTCTTTTGTAACTGCTACAGCACTCTGGACACGCACCCAAGACTTTTTGGATATTTACTTGTCAATTTATTAAATAAATTACAATTGAGAGAAATACTGATCTTCGGTGTGAGTGTCTTCCTGGAAGTTACAAAGAAACTCGAAATTCATGCATTCACAGATTCATTTCAATCATAATTCTGAGCAAGTACTAAATAAATACTTTTTTTTTTCAGTGTGCTGTTGAGGGACAGTAATCTACCACAATGCAATGCAAAAAAAGAAATGGAGGCGCTTCCTGCAACTGAGAAAACAAGAAATCTAAATGCGGATGGAGGTGAAACAGCTCCAGAAACTTCTCAATAAACTAAATAAAAACTATTGAATTTTTGGAAATACATTTCAATGTCTCTTTTGAAATTGGTGGTTGTATTGAAAAGTTGCAGTTTGATTGCCTTTGTACAGCACACATTGGATAATTTCCTATCAGTATAAAGTAAAGTATGTTGATAACTTGTATGCTAACTGCAGAAAAACAATATACTCTCAAGATTAGCAAATAGTATGTACTACATACAATTAGTATATGAAATTGGGACACAGGCATGACATTTTGTAGGAATTAGAAACATTGTGTGTGTGTGTTCAACAGTGGGTCCTTATGGTGAAGTCCTCCCTCATTTTGTGGTATATTTTCCATTTCATGAGGTGAGGTGTAATGCTCTATTCTTTATACCTATTTTTAGCCACAAGAGGTCACTACAATATTTATAAATTCTATCGATACAATGAATAACAGCTTTTTTTGCAGGTCAAGGAGAGCTGAGCTGCTGAGTATTATACTCAGTCAATTATTGTAAATCTTTTTGCAGCTTTTTCACATAATAAAAGTCTTGCAGAAAACGAATCCTAGAGAGAAATAGAAGAAACTGGTGTTAATGAAGTCATGATGTTTTGGGCTGTATTCAATGTCTCTGGCTTTTTCTCTTTGCTGTCTGTCTTCAAAGCTGGTGCCCTTCAGAGGGGTTCTACTCTTCTTCATGTCTGCCAGCTGTCAGCTCACTCTGAAGCCACAAGATGTGCTCCCTCAGTGCCATCCCACAGCCTCCTGCCATCCCCAGTTATCTTAACAGGCATAACATGAATCCATGAATTGCTCCTGCGTGTGAGGTCGGGAGCGAAGGCGCCTGACCACACCATATTAGTGGGTGAGAGAAAGCAGCCTTAACTGACATTAAAAAGTGACTGAAAAATGTGATCGGGAAACAATTTGCAGTAAAGACAAAGGAGAGAGAAGAGGAGAGGAAGGTAAAGGGAGAAGTCAGAGCACAGAAGCTCCAGGATGATGTCTTTTGCTTGGCCTGACAGTAGTTTATTCCTAGACGAGGGTATGATGAAGTAACAGACAGAGTTAAAAACCCACCCAGGCAGAGATGACGCTTTTGCTAAAAGAGATTCCCATGGGGAAACTAACGAGTTTTCCCACAATAGAGATGGGAATATTATATATAGGAACACAGTGGGATATTGGGTTTTTGCTCATTTGAAGGTCTGCAGATTGAAGAATCATCAGTGTGGCATTAAGCGATGCTTTAGAATTTGGCTGCGTAGAAGAAAACGACTATGCGGTGGTCTCGACAGCAAATCAGCTCCATATTGAACACTAGGGTTTAGATATGTGCAGAAAAACAACACGTTATCTATGTAAACGAATAGAGTATTGGCAACAACTCGGTAGTCTACAATGCTGGTGACATGAGAATGTTAACTCTTGTATTTTGTTGATATTGGCTTTACTTCCTCATTGTTTTGGGTCTCACAAACCTCAAGGCTGTGCGTAATAATAATTGCAAAGCCAACCTATTTTTTCCTTTAGATATTATTTTCTTTTCTTCTAACTACATTAAAACCCAACATAGAGTACAGAAGTGGTAACCCTTCTCAGTCACAAAAATGGGCTTACTCATTTGATGAAGGTAACAAAATACAGAAATGAGCATGAAGCATTGTATTTCACAATATTTCATGTTTTATATGTTATTTAGGCCATATTTAACAAATATGTATTCCGTTTCATTGATTTACAGACAAAGTAACATGTTATACTATATAATGAAGTTGTTTGAGGTCATTTAACTCTTGTTGGCAGTCCTCTTATAAACAAACTTCAAAACGGATATCCAAATAGATTTGTATTTAACCCTTTTCAGCAATGTTAGCGGCGTAGCTCTATGCATGGCAATGTCAGTCTGCTGTTCGGTCAGTCCGCCACTTTAGTTCAGAGTTAGAGTGAAATATCTCAATAACAATTGAATGAATTAAAATGAAATTTTGGTACAGACATTAAAGATCAGTATGAATCCTACTGACTTTGATGACCTTCCTCTAGTGTCATTAACAGGTTGACATTTTTGGCTTTTAGGAACATATCTTGACATCCATGGTGCCCAGAAAATAAACCCTAACGGTGTGAATGGTCCTGTGAAAAATCATCTACTTGATTGATTTCCATAGAGTTTTGTACAGACATTCATGAGTCTAATCTAGTGCTATCATCAGGCTTAATTTGTCTATTACTTACTACTACTTACTATGGTTTACAACCATGTTTATAAGCAATTCTTGAAGTGTCAAGCTCAATTACATTACAATGTTAAGTATGTTTTTTTAGCTGTTAAGGTGAGCCCAGAGTCTTCAGGACCCAAAACAGAACTTTAGGGTTAAAGGAGGGTGTTGTACTCTTTATCTGCTGCTCCTTTTCTACAGAGAGTTCAGTGAGTTTAACGAGATGGCAGCTGAGGGGAGGCTAGGTCTCATCTCACGCACACACAACACACCGGCCTACAGAGACCCTCTGCATCGGCCAAGTGGCCTGCGTTCCATCGGCCCGTTCTCCTCTGTTGCCCCGCAGGCTGAGCTTTGCCAGAGCACTGCCCTGACTTGAACAGCAGCCCCAGCAGGACTCAATAAAGCCCTGTGCCTCTTGTGTCATCTCTACCAGCTGTACACAAGGACGGGAGTGTGGTGCTGTGTTTGTGTGCTGAGGCAGGCCTGTTTCATCTCCAGTGCCCATGTCACAGCAGTCCTATACGGGCAAACCTAAAAACATCCAGCTGTGTGCATGGAAACCAAGGAGACTTTCTGAGGATGAAACCGCAACGGCTTGCAGCTTGTTTTTATCAAATAGCTCACCCCACTGAAACAACCACCACACATAGACCTCACTCTGGTGCAGTGTGCAGTGTGAACAGCAGATGGCGGTTTTGGTCCAGGTAGATGTTCTTGGAGTAATGCACAACTGACAAAAGACTGTGTGCGAATAACTGACAGGCAAATAAAGGGAGAGCTGGCTTTCGTATGGATGCCAAATCAAGAAAAGATGAATTAGAACTGAATTGAAAGTGACGAGCCATATTCAAAGCACTACAGACATGACAGTGAGAGTTCAGCGACACTTCCAAAGGAAGATGTGGTTGGACAATTATCTGCAGCACCATGGTGATTAATCACAGCACGGCCCGTCAATGTCAAACCCATCTGAAAATAAGTCGAGTGCTATTGATCATGCCCGCCTTGGGTTTCACTTGCACTCACACTTTATCAGATGGGGCTAATTGGGAACATATTCAGTCTGTGGTCCTGAGAGATGTGTCTGTCAGGAGTCACATTCCTGCTCCGATTCTCTGATAGCCCATAGCGCCTCCGGTCTGGATGGAGGACAGGCTGGGGGAGTGGAGTTAGGGGGCAGGGGTTGTGGGGTACGTCAGAGGTGGATAGGTGAGTAATAAGCGTGCATCCTTTAACTCTCACCAGGCATATCCTCTGACTGGATTAAATATGTGCTGAGGATTTATTAGGTAGAAAACCTCAGGGGCCCCAGAAAGACTCCAACACTGAGCTGCTTCCACCTTACTTTTCTCCCTCATTGTATTTTCTCTCTTCCCGCCTCACACAATCTCTCTCACCTATTTTTGTCTACCTTCCCATCTGTTTTGTTTTTATCTCTTAGTGTGTTTGTGTGTATTTTTGTCTTTCAAGCTTTTCTCTCTTTCACTGTCCTATCAGCCAGCCATGTGTATAGATGTGCGATGTGATGGATTCTGTTTTTATTATGATGTGTACTGCTTCAGCCTTTTATGTCAAACACAGAAGCAGTGGGGCTGGAGCACAGTGGTGGAGGAAGTGTTCGGATCCTCTACAAGCTCAAAAGTTGCAATATAACAATGTAAAAATATTCCATTACAAGTAAAAATCCTGCATTCAAAATATAAGTACAATCAGAATCATTTACTTAAAGTATCACAATTAAAAGTACTCAATGCAGAAAAACTGTCCCTGTGAGTGTGAAACTGTTATATTGAATTATTATTACTGATTACTGATTATCACTGCATTAGCATTTTATTTTTGAAGTTGGTCTAGATGGAGCTAACTTTACAATGTGTCAGATAGTTAAATTAATTAAATTAGTTTTTAGTTGCTTATTTGCAAAGTAACTAGTAACTTTAACTGTCAGACAAATGTAATGGATTAAGTACAATATTTCTTCCTGAACTGTAGAGGAGTGGAAGTGTAAAGTATCATGAAATGGGAATAGCCAAGAAAAGTACCAAATAGAATATTGATACCACTCTCCTGAATGTATGGTAAATTTAAGGTACCCGAGAAGCTGCTTAGCTTAGCACGAAGACTAGAAACAGAGGGAAACAGCTAGTATGGCTATATATAAAGGTAAAAATATCTGCCTTCCATCACCACTAAAGCTCTCAAATGAACATGTTATAGCTTTTTGTTTGATCTGTACAGTACACAATGGGTAATTTTACATTGAGTAATGTGGGTCCAGTAACTTCTTGGAATCTCTGCTGTTTGACTAGCAACCTACTCCCAGCCTCAAAATAGTCCGTGGTAGGCAGATTTTGTTACCGTTGGACAGAGCCAGGATAGCTGTTTCACTGTTTCCAGTCTTTGTGCTAAGGGACACTAACCGGCTGCTGGCTGTAGCCTCATATTTACAACACAAACATGAGAAGCCGTCATCTTTTCATCTAACTCTTGGTAAGAAAGTAAATAAGAAAAGTTCCCAACATATCGAGAAAATGTAGCTTGTTACATTCCACCACTGTTGAAGCTGTTTGCTTGTACACATGCATTCTGGCACACGTTTGAATTTATCATGGCTGACATTCCATATATTGGTAAAAAAATATGTGATGCAAGTGTAGTAAATCGGTTTTGAGCCAATCTACCGTATGTTTTTTACATATGTTTCTTTGGCCATAAGTCATTTTTCCCCATCTAAAATGATCCCCATATGTTGAGCAGTGTTCCTGGCTTCTGATGAACCAACTATACATTGCACTAGAGTCTCTGAACCAGGCCTTGCATCAAACATGCTGGGGAGAAAGTGCTGCCCTTATGGGATGGGTGGGGTGTTAGGTGAATAATTTTTTTAACACAGGCAAGCAGCACTATTGCAAAATAATAAATGTAGCTGCATGTCAAGACCACATAATATGCATCAGAAACTACAGTCATGGGTATTATGTGCTTTCTAACTCCAAAACCACTGACTTGTTGAGAAAATGAACCAACATGACACATGAAAACATTCCTGAGGGTTCAGTATGACTGTGAGTGAGTGGATATGGTGTTACAGGTCAAAGGTGAGCTTTTGTCTGTGCTGCAAGCAGAGAGAGCGGCTCATTATAAAGGGTGAACCTGTCAAAAAAAGTAGAAAAATTATTTTCATAACAAAGAATCTTTGGTAATGTTGGTGCTGTATTTTCTTGTACATGTGAATACTTAGGCTTTGTCTGTTATTAACAAGTTAGTGATTGATTCTCTTAGTTTCTTTTCATTCAGTTAACTTTCTCCATTTTCTCATTAAAAAACAGGACTATCATATATGTCATCCAGACACATTATTCCAGTAGCAGTAAATGACCTCTTGCACCACACATCATGGGACCTCATAAGTCTGCTTTATTTAGATGAGCATAAAAAAGGGTTAAATCTAAACCTGACGCCCACCTCCTTCTCATCAGACATCAGTGAAAAGCCAGACTGTTACCAGGAAGCAGACCATGGCAGTGTATTTCTCTTTTAAGCAATCAGCAATGGAAACTCCAATTAAGGTGGTGGAAAAAGGTGGCTACTGCTTTAAAAAAAATCAGTGCAGATGTGCAGGTAAGTGACCGTGTGTCAAACCTTGGCTACATAGCGGCGGGCTCCGTGCAATTTCCGTCTCTAATTGGACTTCCCACGCAATGCCTGCTTCCAATCATTGCAGAAAGCCAGCGCAGGCAGGCACACTGAGAGGACCACAGTTAGACAGATCATGAAGAACATCAGGACAAAACAAATTACCACGCAATGATTATAAATTACACATTTACCTTACTTTGTAAGGCTTTTGTCAGTGGTGGGAAAAGAAAAAATACTCCACTATATGCATCTATTTTAATAAGTGATTCATGGTTTAAGTCATCTTTCAAGCAACATTTGATAGTTCTGGGTTCTCAATTTGCAGTTTTTCTTTTAATCTTACATTATAAATTTGACATTTTGTTGTTTTGGTATGTTGGTCTGAAAAAGAAGACATTTAATGTTGTCACCCTGTGCTCTGGGATATAGTGACATAGACCCAATGATTAATTGATTTATCAAGAAAATAATCGTTAGTTTGCAGCCCAAAAGCTGATGACATGTTTTATGAGTAAAATCACATTTTGCAAAGTAAGAAGTAACTATAGCTATATAAATAAATATAGTGGAAGAAAAAGTACAATATTTCATTCTGAAATGTAGTGGAGTAGAAGCATAAAGTAACTGAATGAAATACTTTAGTACAGTACTGGATAATATGTACTTAGTTACTTTCCACCACATTTGTCTTAGGTTAAATAAAACACACTTTCTCAAACTGTTGAAACACCGCAGGGAGTTGCCACCCACCACAATATATAATATTTGAGCCTCATTGATTCTCTACACCTGCTGTTCTTCCCTTAATGCTTAAATCCTGCCGATGCCATCCTTAGTTAAGAATTTCTCCCTTTCCTTGGATTCCCTCTCTTTCAGAGCTGCCTCACCTGGATCCAATCTGTAACACAATCAAAGTGTCCTGACATGAAAGCTCAGCTCCTTCCTTTGATAGTCCATTTCTCTCCACACTTGTTCTTTTCTCTTTTCTCTGGTAGCTCAAGCAGCCATGTCTGGAAAAAATTCTGCTTAAAATAGAGACTCAGTCACAAAGTATTGTGCAAAAATCCTTGAAACAATTCACTGGTGCTCTGCCTTTTGCTTTTGCAAAAAAATAAGCAGTGCATAATGAAAACTAAGAGCCTCACTTGTTGTGAAATTGAGAACACTGTTGTGACGGCCTTGAAAAATTTAAGGTAATAAAATAGGAGGAAGAATTACTTGCACTAGCAATTCAAGTATCATTTGCAAGTATAATCTAGTGGCTTCAATCAATTGTTCAAACGTAGCCAGTTTTTAATATAATAGGAAGCGTGAAATTTGGAAAGAACAGTAACACTGTTTTTTTAAAGCTTATTCTGTTTCCTCATCATTGGATTGCAATCATCCATCCAAAGTGGTATTGCAGCTTCTGGATGAGTTGATGCTCATAGTTTGTATGCTGAGTGTGTCCTCGATTGCAGGGTGATTAAACTCTAATAGCAGCCTTTTGAGAAGTCAGGGGGGATTTACTCCTGAGTCAACATGCCAGACCCCATTTCCTCCTCACTCACTGCTACCTCTCAACACCCAACTGGCTGCAGCCACAGTAGATCTCCACATGGAACTTGTATAGATTAAGAAAACCTTGGAAGTGACCCTGCATAAGGCCTTAGACATACACGGGGAACTAGGCCAATAAATAATATTATAAATATTACGTAATTGACTTTGTTGCAATATCAACATTTGAAAATGTAATGTTTTTGTTTGATTATCATGATAAATGCAGAAACATAGTCCTGTCAGATCCTTATACGATGCTTGAATATATGCAAAACAATGCCCCAAATTGCATTTAGTAATATAAACTACAGCATAAAAAATAATTAGTCAATTATTTGATCAACTCAAATGATTTTTCAAGAAAAAAAAAATTCTAAATTCACTGCCAGCACTAAATATAAAAAATATGCTGCCTTTTCTAGTTTTATGATACTAATATGAATATGGTTGGGTTTGGGAAAAATTGTAATGGCCATTTTTTACCATTTTCTGTATCTGTATTGTAACTTCACAAATAGTTTATTCAGTAAAACTAAAAATTACTTTCTTTTGGAAGACGTAGACAAGCATTTGGACTGCCTAGTCATTAAGAAAAATATGTTTTGTATATATTTTGTATATATCTTAAAATAACTGCTACAAAATCATTTTGATGGTACACTAACTTGTAATAGGGAGAATGGTGTCTCTGTCATTGCCACTCCGAGCCTAGGGGGTTTAGTATAGCTCTATGACACTGAAAGGAAAACTATCACGAGAACGGTGTAATGCTTTATGGCACCATGTCACACACCAACAAAACTCTATAGCTAGCAATAAGAAGAAACAAAAAGTATAGAATCTGCAATGCAAGTTCTTTGGAAGAAGCCAGCTCTGTATTCTCAGTATGGATATCATGGCAGAGGCTGCGGAGAGACCGAAGAAAACGTTGTTGGATGGTGGGGAGGAAGAGAAAAAGAGAGAGTGGCCAAGACAAGATTAAATATCGGATTGGCTTTTACTCGTTAGCTTGAGCTAACAGCTGAAATGATGCAAGACAAGTGCCGAGCTGGCCTACTTGATGTTGGACCACTCAGTAATAACTTGTTACCTGGCTTCCTATCTCTTGTTTTGTTGCGCTTGCTTGATGTTTGCCTGTGTTAGCAAAGTTGTCGACTCAAGCAAAATCAGCCAGAGGTTTCACAGACAGAAGTTTAGGCACTAGCTATAGATATCAAGTTTATATTCACAAACTTGCTCTTGCGTTGGTTGCTGTTTAGCTTTTGTTGGCTTGCTTGCCACCCATGTATTTTATAAACGTGAGATAAAATTGTGGTGTTGCACTTGCTTGATGTTTGGCTGTGCTAGTAAAGTTAGCAAATTGCTATGATCATAAGCAATGTAATCATAAGAAATGTACATGCACAGCTGTCCTTATTTAGACACTGTCACAAAACAAACAAATCCTACATAATCTTGCTTTGACATGAAAATAAACAATTCCTTCAATAATTTATTTTTTTTTAAATATTTTATAAACCAAATAATTAATTGAGAAAATAATCAATAGATTAACTGATAACAACAATTATGGCTAACTGAAACCCTAATCTAAACCATTTATCTAAATGTGTGGCAAATTTCTAATTGAATGTATCTAACAGACAGGCACCCACCACACCTCCATAGATCCCGGTAGGACACCTGTTACATTCAGAGTAGATACAACTTTTTTAGGAATGGATTCCAAAGAGTGCTAAAAACATTTTGCAAAAATGTTGCTTTGATATGGCAGCAGCCTGTACAGCTGGCACTATGTAAGACGGATGCATAGACTCATGCTGTTTAATGCCAAATGTTGCAACATAAACATGATCCATTAGCATCAGATTATATTTGTACACTCCTCAATTATTAAATATTAGTGATCTCTTGACAAAGGCACCTTGATTGTCTTGTTCTTATTTGACAACAGACAATGTTTTCTGCTGCTTCAGTCCAGACACATCAAAATGTAAAAATGATTTGCTCTGAAATGCTCGTCTGCAAACCATTGTTGTGCTTGAGTGTCAGTGCTATTCTCCTCTTAACTTTCACTCATTTTTGGTGTGGACAAATTGCAAAATGTTTTTACTCAATAAATAATCACATTTTAATAACTGTCTAACTATATGAATTACATGTTTGCCAGTAGTGTGAATTTGTACTCTGGGAGGTAGTTACAGGAAATGCCTATGTTTGATCTAGATTCAAGATGGTGCTTTCCCAAGCTGTCGTCAAACAAAACTGATTGCAGCTAGAGATTGAGATGTTTGTCATAGTGCTAACATTTCAGACATCTTGTTTTGAAACTTCCCACGAACAACAACACAGCGCCCGTTATCCAGTCCAGTGGCTCAGTTGTGACTCCTCCATGTGACTTTAATTGAGTGATTAGAAGTAATTCAATAAGCAATCGAAGGGCAATGCGCCTGAGTTTGAGGCGTAAAGCAAAAGAGCACTGGTGAGTGGGGCCTTTGTCCATGACCCTCCATCATCGCTGCTACCTTTCAGGCTAAATCACGTACCCTGATGGGCCTCTGGCCAGCACCACTGTGTGGACCCCTCCACTCTAATTGTCTAGGCCACCAATTTGAAGAAACCACGCAGTTTACAGGTTTAGAACTCGGGTTTGCCATGTCTTGTGTTTGCCATGTGAGTCACTATCTTTAGACTGGGATCAACCACACAAAAACATCCCAATTATTATAATAATATAATAATAATTATAATAGTCTCCGAGCAGAATTTCCACACATCCCTTTGCTGTGATACATCAAGTTTTGGACCGTTTCAGTCAAAAGCCATCAAACCAAGCACATTGACATGACTGCTTTCAACAACTGAAAGAAAAAAGCTTCAAATTCAGAAATATCAGCGACACAGGGTTGTGAAATGACTCCGAATTGTGACACAACTTATCCTAGCTTGAAATATAACCCCTGCGTGTGGACCCATTAGCCCAACATTCACACAGCTGTTTACTGCCGATCTGCCCCCGCTCATGCAAATTTGGCAGGAAATGGCTGGCATTGTAATAAAGAAAATAAAAATGGCCCACTCCATAGCTTTACTGTGATGCAGTGAAATAGTTCCATAAATTACTTCAAGTCTGCTAATTCTCAGAGTAAATCAAAGTCCCAGAGGAGCTGAAGTCTGTAAAATATGGCTCATTACTAAACCAAAGGGACACGAGCCCTCAGTGGGATTAGAAAGTCAAGGCTAGTTATAAAATATAAAAGAAAATGTTAATCTTAAATCCAGGATTGTAGAAATGTCAGAAAATTCTCGCCACCATCTGAGCAGCTGACTTGTGGAAGCAATTTTGGCAAATATGTGTGTAGACAAGTGTATTACCTAACATGTGTCTTTAATGCCTGGTCAGCCCACTTGCCAACTGTCATATTGTTAAAGATAGACTACACACTCTTGGCTTGTGCAGAGAGGGCCCATAGATTTACAGTAATACCCCGCAGCACAACAGTGAGAGCAGAGGCCTGCGGGGCAGCCAGAGGCCCTATTCTAAAGTATATGTTGTAAAGCTTTGTTACTATAATTGTTACAGACTCCTGGATGCAATGATGACTACTGCAGCTGACTCAGATCACATCTGAACCCACAAATCACACTTAAGTCAGATTCACATGCAGTGGGTTTGAACCCACATAGAGAAGTGGGGCTGCAATTGACGCTCAGATATTGACATCATCTCCATGACTTGTAATATCTAATATATTCATTCCCTTTTTTTTTTTTTTAAGGAATAAACTTCAAAGTAAGAAAACTTCAAAGTAAGAAAAAAGTATATATTATATACTACAATATTAATACTGCTAAATGAATTAAAACAACAATATTACAGCAATACCACTATATAGGCTTATACACAAGAAAAGAACTACTGGAGAAAACCAGATTAATTTTATTCCCCCAATGAAATGTTTTGGAAAGAATAATTTAATAAATAGTTTCTTATATAGACTAATTATCTTTGGAAATGCAAGACATACATATAGTGATAGACAAACCACAATAAACAATTACAAATTAAATAATTAACAACTGGCAGCCTTACTTCACCTTATACTTATTTAAGGTAACAACTAGCCAAAGTGAAACTTTAGCAGCTAAAAGGGACAGATTACAAACTGCAGTGACCCGAGCTGTTGGAATCTGTTTACCAACATGTGCCCTTGGGTTCAACCCCAACACAACCCCGATTAACTTACTCTGGGAGTTCTCTTGATTCTCCTTGAGTGTTTTTCCCAGACGTTCAAACCTTGAACAAATAGAATATTCAAAGCACACGTTTAAAGTGGCAGCGAACGGATGTGGCGTTAAAGAGATTGAAACATATGCAAGACAGTGAAGCAATGTTTCCTGTGGTGGTTCTGCAGGGGTGAGTAGGTCTCCCTCTTAAAGAGCACAAGGCAGTTGTTCAACAAGTGTCCTCTGAAATTCAGAGTGGGGAGCATGACTCTGATTAAGAACCATGTGAATGACCTTCTTTCTTGTCTCAATGAGAACATTCCTGACAATTAGGAGGATGAGTACAGCTTTGTTTGTTTCTCGGAGGCGACCTTGTCTGTTGGCACAGTTTCTACCTGGGAGTCTAAGATGCACAGGAACCATGTGATCTATCTGCATGCACCTCTGCAGTAACCGCATTAACAAACGGCAGGTGAAGAGCCACCCTCTGTTAATCAAGGTTACTATTCACAAGAGCGATAAAATTACAGCCATTACAGTAAATGTTATTCTTATTGTTGATGTCAGTTACCGATGACAATCAGCAAAGAAATAAAACAGATGGCAGGTTTATAATACGAAACCTTCAGGATTTTAACTTTCATTTCTTTATGACAGGCATGGAATGTCACTTGGTCAGGATACTTTATGGTGCAACCACAAAACCAAATCCGGATATTGCCTCCTGGGATGCTGAGCATTTTGTTATGACCCTGGGGTCATATTTTGTTGTTTGTTTATCTCTCCTGGCACTGTCAGCTGTTCTCCTCCATTAAAGTGTGTGTGTGAGTGTATGCAGGTACTGGAGAACAGATGGGCACACTGGATTGGTCTGGTTGAGCTGATTGGAGCCTCCTGATTGGGCATCTGGATGACAGCAGCCATCTTAAGCCCTACTGACAGGAACTCTGCCCCTCTCTCTGCCATTCCCAACCTGCCTGAGGACTGTGTGTTATGTCTGTGTTTATTGTACATAGTGAACGGTTGTGACTATATTCAACTTAGATTGTAAGTAGTATCGTAGTCCTTCTGATTGTCTTATGACAACCTGGTTTTGTTGGCTTTGCCATTGTTGTTGCTATGAAGCAATTTCCTTTGTTGTAGCTATATTGTGTCAGCTACTAGCAGTGAGTAGGAGTGAGAAGCCCTTTCTTTTGTTTGCACCGTTTTCTCCTGTTTTAGGACTTAGAAGCCTAGTTTTAGAGCTTTGTCTTTTCTTTACCTTTTGGGTTTAGGAAAGATTTAGGTTTTTCTTAGTGTTTTGGTTGTTGTTTTAGGCACTGCTCATCTCCGATGTATAATAAAAACTGCTAAATTGTATTTGTTGTGTGCTGGCCTTGTTTGGGAATGGGAAGAGTGGGAGGCCACACATTTATGTTACCTCCAGGACACCCCTAGACCTTGGGACGTAACATAAATTGGGGGCTCGTCCGTTCTTGCTCGTGTTCTTTGTCATCGAGTTAGGTAGGTTAGGTAAGTTGTTTCTTGTGTCTCTATCCGTGTGGTTGGCAGTTTTCTTTTGTAGTGGTGGCAAAATGGAGTTTAAATTAGAGGATTTTGCTACTAGTCCGTCGATTGATAAGTTGGATAAATGTAAGAAGACTGACCTGATTTTAGTGGGGAACTTTTTTGACGTGCAGTTTCCACTCAGTCTTAAGAAGCAGGAGTTAAAGGAGCTCCTATGCTTAAAGCTGACTGAAAGGGGTTTGTTTGGGGAGTTAACTCCTACAGAGGGGGATCCGGGTGATCGTGCTGGTATTGTTACCCCACTCCAAATAATACCACCTCAAGGCCTTGCAGCTCAGACGAGCCCGACTGCAGAAGAGCTAAGGCTAACGCTGCAGATAAAAGAGGCAGAGGTGAGAAATCGGGAGTTGGAGGTGCAAGCCATGCATTTAAAGATAAGAGTTCTGGAGATAGAGCGGGGAGCCGCTACATCTGCCAGTTCTCCTACCTCACCATCACCCACTCCAAGACCCCAAGACAGCTTTGACGTGAGTAGGCACATTGCATTAGTTCCACCATTTAGAGAGTCTGAGGTAGACTGCTTTTTCGATGCTTTTGAACGTATTGCTGCTACACTGGATTGGCCAAAGAGAGTGTGGCCTCTGTTACTCCAATGTAAGTTAGTAGGCAAAGCTCAGGAAGTCTGTACCTCTCTGTCCATTGAAGACAGTTTGAATTATGATGTTGTTAAAACCACTGTCCTTCGTGCCTATGAGTTAGTGCCAGAAGCATATAGGCAAAAATTTAGAGCTTGTGAAAAAACTGCCACCCAGACGTATGTAGAGTTTGCAAGAGAGAAAGGTACTCTTTTTGATAAATGGTGTCAGGCCAGTAAGATAGCAACGTTATTGGATCTGCGGGAACTTGTGTTGTTGGAGGAATTTAAGAATCAGCTCCCAGAGAAAATTGTCATGTATTTAAATGAACAAAAAGTCACTTCCCTTGCTGCTGCCGCTGTACTGGCGGATGAGTTTACCCTAACTCATAAATTTGTTCGTCGGGAGCCAACCTCAGTTGACCGTAAGGGTAACTCTCCTATGAGTTATCGTCGTAACCCCTCTGCCACCACAGAAAGTCGGGAGTGTTTTTACTGTCATAAGCAAGGACACCTCATCACTGCCTGCCCTTCTCTTAAAAGGAAGGAACACAGTATGAATGCCAAAACACCCTCACCAATAGGGCTCATCCACACTTCACCCCACAAAAAGTTGAATCTGGTTAATGCTCAAAAAGACCACATTGACGAGGCTTTTAGGCCATTTGTGTCACAGGGTTTTGTTTCTCTGGTGGGTGAGGAAAAACAAATCACTATCCTGCGGGATACTGGAGCCAAACAATCACTGATCCGTGATGGTGTTTTACCTCTCTCAGCTGAGACCTATTGTGGTGCAGACGTGTTGGCATGGGGAGTTAAAATGTGTGCAGTGCGGGCGCCGTTGCACTTCATTCAGTTTTTCTCCAGATTTGTGTCCGGGAAATTTAGAATTGCTATGCGCCCTCAGTTGCCGATAGCCGGTATAGACTTAATCCTCGGTAACGATTTGGCTGGCGGTAAAGTTTTCCCGTCTCCCGAGGTGATCGAACATCCGATTGCGGATGAATGCGTTCCCGACACTGGGGTGCCTGACTTGACCCCGTTGTTTCCTGTTTGTGTTGTAACCCGTGCTCAAGCACAAAAGCTTGGCGACTTGGTGGATCTTAGCGACTCTTTCATGAGCGGCTCTGATCCAACAAGCTCCCATCACGATTGTAGAGAAAATGCACCTATCTGTGTAGAGCTTCAGCCTGATTATCAAAACCTAACCCTTGCTGTAGATAAAGAGCAGCTGATCAGAGCACAGAAAGCTGACTCTAGCTTAACCTCTTGCTTTTCTCTTGCAGAAAGCCAATCATGTGAAAAGTCTGTGTCCTACCTGGTTGTGGATGGTGTTCTTCTGCGGCACTGGTCTCCAAGCTCTGGTAGTACGCACGAGTCAGTGTCCCAAATTGTAGTGCCACAGGCATTCCGATCTCAGGTCTTAAGTTTGGCCCATGATCATTGCATGTCCGGCCACTTAGGCATAAGGAAAACGTACAATTGTGTGCTTCGTTATTTCTTCTGGCCTGGACTTAAATCAGATGTGGTAAAATTCTGTCGATCGTGCCTTCAGATATCACAGATGTCGTTGCTCCATACCCGGTGCCACCCCCACGTTCAGGCTCTCCTGTTTCTTGTTTTATTCTTACATTTACCCCGTGCTTTGTCTCTGTTATCTCTAACCCTGTCTCTGTTTCCCTCCCAGGTACACTCACCCTCGTCCTCCGTTCAGTCGGCTGGGCTCATCCACCGGCCCTCTCCTCCTCGGACCTCCCCCACGGCGTCCTCCCTGTTCTCCCACCGCTCCTCGCTTCCTCGGCCCCAGTGTTCCCCGGCTCCCTGGCCCCCAGTCTTCCTGGTTCCCCGTGCCTGTGTTTCCCCGACGTCTTCCTCTCCCTCCACTCCAGTCCCTCTCACCCTTTATCCCTCAATAAACCTCCTTCCCTCAGAGGTGCTGCTCTTGGGTCCTCTCTGTCTCCACACCACACAACCCCATAACACAGACCTGATTTTAAGGTTTACCGTCTGTGTTTGAAGCAACAGCAGCTTGAGCTCAGTTTCGTGTCTCTGTGTACAGAAGAACTTTAATTCACTTTCATTTAGCATTGTTGTTGACATATTTGTTGGGATGTATATGTGTTTGGCTTTGATGGACTTTCAGCCTTAATGGCGTCAGTAACAGTCTCCTCTTTATTATATCTGATAATATAATCTGCAAATAAAGAAATGTTTACCACTTAATTCTACACTGTGGTGTTTGTGATTCCTTCATGTACTAACAGTGTCATAATGGAAAGTGAATATTCTTTACTATGAATGTTCTGCCTCTACTAGTAGAACCACCTCCCTCCTCTTGTGCACTTCCCTCTGGAGGACCTCTAACCTTCGAGTGTCATGTTACATCAACCAGCTACCTGATAACAATGGTGACATGTTAAATTTACATGCAAAGCAATTTTTCTTTTTGCAACAAGTACAAGGCCTGCAGAAAACCACATGTGATTCTGATGTTTATTTGGTCATCATTAGAGGGTAAAACCTCCAGACCTCTGCTGCTGCTGTTAACCACATTCTCACAGAAACACTTCCTCTTCAGATCTCTGAACAAAAATAACTACAAAGATACATTGTGGAACCAGCAGAT
>NC_060171.1:13842036-13886596 GCF_021292245.1 Micropterus dolomieu | reverse complement strand
TGTGTGTCATGTCAACATGCTTAAAACCTATGTTGACCGTAATAATTCTGTTAGTTCACCCCTCGTGGTTGCACCTATGGCCTTAGTGTCAGTCGTTACATACAGTCCCAGTGATGATGGGCTGGATGACCGGCGTAGTTCTGTTTCCTGTGTGCGCCTTAGAAACTCTGAAATATTGACAGACTTAGACACACATTTGGTGCATCTGTCTGATTCTGCTAGGACTGATGTTAGTGAGCTCATTAAGGCTCATCCAACTCTTTTCGGGGACATTCCCATGCAGACCAATGTGCTAAGTCATGATGTTGATGTAGGCGATCATCAACCCATAAAACAGCATGCATATCGCGTCAATCCAACAAAACGTGCATTAATGCAGCAGGAGGTAAAGTACCTCCTTGACCACGGTTTTGCTGTCCCCAGTAGTAGTTCCTGGAGTTCCCCTTCACTGCTGGTCCCCAAACCTGACCAGACCCCACGTTTTTGCAATGATTATCGAAAAGTCAATGCTGTTACCAAACCAGATTCTTTTTCACTTCCACGCATGGATGACTGTGTGGATCGAGTAGGGTCAGCAAAATATGTCACCAAATTGGACCTACTAAAAGGCTACTGGCAGGTCCCACTTACTCAGCGCGCCTCTGACATAAGTGCCTTCGTTACTCCGGATTATTTCCTCCAGTATACAGTCATGCCATTCGGTCTGAGAAATAATAACAATTTAGAAATGGCAAACTCTGGCACTAGAAAGGATGTGAGCGATGGAGTGACAGAGGAAAAAAGAGAGATGATAAAAATGCTATAACTAGGGGGAAGTTTGTGTCCTCAGAGGTGGAAAAGGAAAAGAAAGTTAGAGAGTTTTAAGAAAAGAAGGCAAAATCAAGGAATGCCACTGAATTAAGCGTCAGGCAGCAAAATTTCATTATCAGCTCAGATTTACTGATTTGGTAGGTGCCCTCTCGACCCTTGAGATCCACAGATGGTGCCCTGCTAGTTACTCCCAGGTCTCGGTTTGTGACAAAGGGTGACCGGGCTTTTGCTATTAGAGCGCCCACACTATGAAAATCTCCGCTTACTGAACTCAGACACACTAAGTTAAATCTTTTACCTTTGTGAAACCTTTTGGAAATGTTTGATTTGTCTTTTCTATTGTTTTTATTCCTATTTATTTGATCTTATTCATTTTATTGTCTTTACTTCCTTTTTGCTTATGTTCTTTGGCCTTATTCTCATTTTATCTGTCTTGCCTGGTTATATTTATTTTTTGTAACATTGTAAGAAATGTGCCATAAAAATTAAAGGGGCTATATGTAAGTTTATGATTTTAATAAATCAAATTTTCATTGCCTTATTGTCAATGGGCTCAAAACTCACTTAGAAATGAATCACACGCCTGTTTTCTCCGTTGCTTGCATCAGCCACTAATCTGCATTTAATGTGAGGACACCGGGTCGGATTCATCCCTCTGCGCGCTCCCGAGCCTCTCTTGTACTACAGCGACAACACGGCAGCTAACGACAAGCAGTCCACTAACACCATAAAACAACCGGCTCACAGCAAAACAAAGGCTCCACGTAAGGATACAAAACAACAATAAAGGTTTTTGTTGTATAGGCCCATCGGACCAAACAGGTTCAGATGATGTCGAGTAAGAACAAAGTGATTATTAGTAAAGCTGGAGAAACACAGAGAAAGTCACATTAGCTCGCCGGCTAACGCCGAGCAGTTGCTAATGTTATCCAGTGCAAAGTAATATCGCTTTCCACATTGTTTCACCAACAAACGCCACCCATACCACTGTTGATTTAGCCTGCAAGAAAGGATGTAAGTTAACATCAAAAAGCAAATGTGGAGCGATTTGTTTACTAACGTTAGCCTATAGTGATACAGCCAGGGCAGCCAGACAATGCTATAGTAGCTCGGACCTGCCGCTGTTTTCTTTGTAACGTTCAGTTTATGTTTATTGTGGTTTTACCAATACTCAGGTACACAGCTTCTCCACCTCTGAGTCGCTGTAACTAACGTGACCCACATAACATAAAACACTGCAACAAACGCATGTACGAGCACACACCTGGTTGCAATCTTAGAACTGCACTGCTAGTGGCCGCTGGAAACTACATAATGCCCCTTTAAGTTTATTATTATCATTATATGGCCATCACTTTGGTCCAGATTGAAACTATAGGAAGGATTGCCATGAAATTAGTCTCAGATGCATCATCAGGTCAAAATTTTAATTCATCCAAAAGTTACATGCTAATCTAAGATGGTGAACATGGTAAACATTATACATGCTAAACAGCATATTAACAATGTCATTGTGAGCATGTTAGTATGACTCTATTGTCTTTATCATTAACAGTCTGGAAGTGATTCCGTGCACCACAATTTCAACTGTGCACTCTAGTTTTAGTTTTACCTGGGTGTTAAAGACAGAAACATGTAAAATATTAAGTGTTTTGGTTAAAGATGGAAATTTAAATCTTAATTTCACATTTTCTTTATCATGAGTCTTTTTATGGTCATGCTGTGCCACTTGTATAAGAACGGTTGGTAAACACTGCTGTGCAAAAGGGACAGGGACAAATTATAGAACTGATAATATGGCGAAAACGTACTGCAGAGTTGGAAGTAAGTCTAGATAACCTGCAGTGGGTCATGGTAACGATAACGCACTCTATCCTTGTAACCCCGCTTGAACATAAGCAGGCTGGTGGGGGAGGAGGAGGAGGCTGGGTTAGTCAACCAGTCACCCACAGTGTCTTCCTGTCCAACCTCCTTTAAAGCGAGCTCTCTATTGGATTAACGTTGGCCTGAGGGTGAGAGTGGGTAGAGGTAACCTGAACAGAGGGGAAAACGGGGTCAGCCAACTGTTTCAAGTGAAAGTGGAATTTGGGGCATCTGTGTTTGTTTGTAATTGGGTGTTTTTGGGTCTGACTCTGACATCCTGCAAAGCCTAAGGGGTAGGGCAGAGGTTAGTCAACATAGTCCTGGTGTACTCTGCTGATGCCTAAAACTGCACATTGACCAATTCTGTTGAAATTTTTCAAATTTTGGACCATCAGATTTGGGAATAAAAGTGATTTTTTCTGACCTGCGAACCTGCATCTTTCCTCCCCTCATCCCTTCAGTGACAAAGGCTGTTGGGTGTGATGACATCAGCACACCATCACTGGTCGAGACTAAAGGAGCAAACAGGTTTCTAATGACAGCTTCTCTCCTCGCCTCCTGACAGAGATTTGATTTTCTAGAGCTGGCCCCCAGTTTGCTGAGACATGCCAGGCTCTTCTCAGCTACTGGCAAGTAAAATGTGGACAACATGCTGCCTTTGCAATATGCTAAAATCAAGCAACTGCAATTTGAACTCCGATACATATGATTTTCAGCCAATATTAAAATCTCAAACTGTGTTTTGAAGCAAAACACTGACAACAGATCTCACGATTTGTTGAAATATTAGTGTGTTGCAAACTGACATGGGATAGCACAGCGCTCTAGGAACGGCCTCCTATGGCCCACCTCTGAAACTCCTGGGGTGAAAGGTTACTTCTGTGACAGTGCCGGCTCATCTGAGGGTCTCTCTTTACCCCAAAAGCAAAACACCCGAGGGCAGAACGGTGGACTTGTCTGGCCACCCCAACACGACTCCCCAGGAACCTGGCAGGGAGGCAGAGAACCCAGGATCAGGTCTCCCCCCTGCACAAATACAGACAGGGTCGTGGGTCATCTGGGGAGCTCACACAAGGCTTTCATCCTAGAGAAGCTCATTTCAGGGGAATGTGGCTGCTTCCCCATCTAGATAGGAGTCCTCCTTGAGCCCTGTGTGGCTGGGTTGAACCCTGGATCGACAGACATGTTCCCTCAGACCAGTTTGTTTTGTTTTGGTGCTGTGTCTCTACGCACATCGCCTCGCCTCGTTCAGACACTGCTGTGGGAAGATCAGGCTGGGTCAGCACACACATGGTGTTCTGTTACAATCCAAACACGTACTAAAACTGTATCAAACGAGCAGATAGAGGAGACCTGAGTAAAAAAAATAATGTTGCAGTATTTTGTGTATTTTGTATTATCTTGCGTGGTCATGAGATGACAACAGTGGATGAAACACTCAAGCAAAATGACTAACATTTTGTGAGTAGGAGAGCTGACAGCTCATGGCGGAGTGTAATACCTTGTGTATTTATTTAGTTCCAAGCCTCCACAAATCCTAGTCAAACATAATTGGGAAATTACACTGTTTGGATACAATGTAAGCCATGTCTAATTAAATGTAATTTTTCCTTCAGAAAAATAGTACCAACATGTCCAGTAAATAGTTAGGCTCAATAAGAATAATTTAGACTTCAGTACACCGGTATCCCCAGAGAGGTCTGCCATTGTCAGCATCTTATTTGGTAATGATCTCAAAGGATGCGAGTTTGAAGTGTAATCAGTCCTGCAGGTAATTTGGCGTCTTTGAAAATAGACAAAAATGTCAGCATGTTCAAAAGTATTTATTGTAATTTAGGGCTAGAGCAAACCATAAACATAAGTACACAGATAAGTGCTATTTTCAGACTGGGAGCATTTGACTTGTATTAGGTTGGCCTTAACTGTGTCTTTGTTTGAATTTGTTCAGGAGGTGCACTACAGCAGATAGAAAACACTGGGTAATGTGTGTAGTTTACAATCATATTTAACTAATAGCAATTTGAGGAAGATATTAGAATCTATTAGGTCTATTATGCCATCATTGCTGCTCTTCATGATGATTTGAGAACAAAGCACATCTGGATTTTCTAACAATATTAAAGCGTCAAAATTAAAAGATATAATTTCACAATGCTTGGCACATGGCACATTTTCTATCTGCAATCAATTTGCATAGCATTAACAGAGAGACTCATTATCATCTTTATCTCCAGGCATCGTTTGTAGCAACTGATCTTCCGCAGGCTAATAATGAAGATTCCCTCTAGCTGCCATCAACAAGTGCTCAATATAAGGACACCAGTGCAGAGATGTTTCTTTTGGAATACATTACTATTACTGTGTGTGGGTGTGCGTGGGTGTGTGATCTCTTGTGATATTTGCAACATGTGTCTACAATTGTTCTGTGAATCTCCTCCTCTGAAGTCTTCCATGTGTCCCGTGTTTGAACAATCATGAGTGCCGCTTCAATTTTTTCATTATTAGAGTGAGGCACCTCCATGAATATGTTAACACTGGGATGAATATTTTCCACATTCAAGCTTCCACATGTAAAATGTTACACCATCATTAGAGCAATGCCCATGGAAAAAGTCTTAGGTGTTCCTCTGGGTTGATATACGTTTAGACTGTGTTTCTCTTAATGTTTAATTGATTATATTTCAGGGAAACCATGAAGATCAATATTACAAATCAGTAAGAAGGACAGTGAATCTGGCTTTATACAATTCTCTGGGCACAATGTTATTCCCATGGTATTTGTTATTATTATTTGAATAATGGTAATAATAGTAATAATGATATGGCTGCAAGTAACGTTTGTTTTTATTATTGATTATTCTGCAGATTATTTTCTTCCAGAATTAGAATTTGAAAAACTTATTTAACTTACTTAACTTACTGCCTCTTTATAATTTCCCAGACCAGAAGGTGACTTCTTTAAATTGTTTGTTTTGTCTGACACAAAGTCCCAAACCCTAAAATATTCAATTTACAATCATATATGACAAATCATCACATTTAAGCAGCATGAACTAAAGTTAAAAAAGAAAATGAACAATAGATTATCTAAAGAGTTCCTGATAATTCAGTCGATTATACTGTACAACCTATCGTCATGCTCTAAATTATTTATAACAGTAGTAATAATGATTGATCCTAACCTTTATCCTAATGCTCCCAGCAATGTAGAGCTAAACAGGTGGTTCATTATAAATTTCAGCAGGTGAACAATTCAAGTGAATAGACCACTAGCACAAGAGACCCAATATACTTTCAAAAATGTATCAAATTCTTTCTTTTATAATTAAAAATCCATTTCTGTCAGACATTATTATGATCTAGAGATGCAACTTACAATTACTTTCATTATAAACTAAAATTGTATCAATTAATTATTTATTCACTTTGCCAATAAAATGTTTTCGGATGGTTTATTTAGGTCATATATGACCAAAAGCAGCAAATCTTCCTATTGGAGTAGCTGTAACTGGTGAATGTTTGGCATTTTTACATGAATGTCACCTGAAACGATAATCATTTGTCAAAACAGATGCTGATTAATTTTCTGTCTGTTGACAAATTGATAATTGACTAATCGTTTCGACTCATATATATAAGTAATCCTAAGCAAACAAGAAATTCCCTGTGCATAGCCACAACAGTCAGGTGCTCGTAGGTCACAGGAATAGATAATGAAAAATAAGAAACAAACTGTTTGAACCTGAAGAAGCCGTAGGCAAAATGAGTTGCTCACAGTAAATTAAGTAATGTCACGTTGTTTCTGATTTTTCATAAATAATCTTAATTTTAATCCTTGTTCTCATCTCAGGGCGTCCAATACCGACGCTTTCAAAAAAGCGTAGTTATTTGACGTTAAAGGTACCCTTTAGCGTGTTTGGGAGACACTCTGGGGCATCTTGTACAGACCAGAGGCACTTCCGGCTAGCTAGATAGCTACGTTCATGTTAAAGGTGTTGGCAGCCCCCCGAAGCCCCCTACCCTTACCACAACCACCAGAAATGTAAGTGCCTAAACCTAAGTCACTGACTTTTTGCATGTCGACCGACTAAGCCTACCTGCTAGCACATCAGCCGTGAGGCACAGCTCCTTTGTGTTAATGCAACGTAGCAAACGGTGGCGTTTCATACGGATGCAGAAGGGTACCTTTAGCGTAAAATAATTACGCTTTGTCACGCTGTCTGAAAGCATCGGTAATGACGCACTGAGATGAAAACACGTATGTTTATTATAGGCCTACATTTCAGCAAGTGAACTATTTAAGATGATCAACCATCCAATCTGAAGATTATTTTCTTTATTAATTTTCTTTATTGTTAATGATTTTGCCAATAAAAATCATTTCGCCAAAGAAAACAGGTAAATTAAAACTTCCCCAAAACCAAGATAGCGTCATCAAATGGCTTGTTTCAACCAACAAACAGTCCAAAATCTTCAGATATTCAGTTCAGAAATCAGACAAATAAATGCAGAAGATCCCCACAGCTGAGCAACTGGAACTAGAGAATGTTGCATTTTTGCTCACACAAACTGGCAAACAATCAACTATAACAGCTGCGTATTGATTTTCAACTAATTGTTTTGGCTCTATTACGATACATCTTACAACAAGGATATAAAAATGGTTTGCTTAGGTGAATAATGTGATCATGGCATCCTCATTCCTATGTATCTAGGTTCATTTTACATGGTGACCAGAGGGCCTGTGTCGGCTGTTGCAGTGATGATGGATGGAGGTGTGCTCCTGTGTGTCTCATGCTCATGGGTTAACTGTCCGGGGCTAAGCCAGATATAGAGCAGAGAGATGAAGGCAGCACAGCATCCCCTCTGTCTGCCCCTGCTTGGTCCTGTTTATTGAATTATACATCAGTACAACCGCTGCCTCTTTTTTCTCTCCCCTCATCTCTGCTTAATTTGATCAGAGAATCTGCTGATGCAGTGTGTGCCAGGCTCATGTGAAACCAATTTAAAGCTACACATAAAAATCTGGTGTCTCTTTTACTCTCTCGCTCACACAAACACACACACACATGCAGTGGGTGTGATGTGTGCCATTTGTCTGAGATGCACAGACCCTCTTCTAGTGATAATCTGCCTCTATAAATCTCAGCAGGGAACACCACCAGATCATTAGTCCACAGGTGAGAGAGAGGGAGATTTCTTAAATTCAGCTGAACGCCAAAGGAGTAAAGAACAATGTGGCAATGACTGTGAGTAGAGCCATGTTTACAAAAATGTATGTGGTTTAAACAACTGTGTATTTGGATCAACAGTTATTGTGGATGGAACCAGCTAATCACAAGCTGTGTGCAACCCATCCTCATTTTATTAACATGAGAACTTCTGTCTGTGTGTAAAGTTGCACAAATAAAAAGCACAACTGATCCAGCACATCCACAGTCAGTGACAGCGGACACACCTGTGTGCTAATAAGTCAAAAGATAAGGTTCACATGTTTTCTTCTTAAAGCAACACTCACATTCCCATATGAACATTAATACAGTTTAACTTGTTCTACACTGGTTGTGACGAGATTTTTGCTTCACTGACATGGGTGACATTCAACATTCAGTTCAAAATGCATTTATAAGTTCAGCCAAAGCTAGTATGAGGCGTCATCTGTCTCTTCTTATATTCCAGCTACAGTTACAGCCTTGTTAGTGTGAAATTCCTGCTTCGTATTACTATCCCTCCACCATGGCTCAGTAAGGAAACACTGTTCACAGATACACAAAGAGGGAGTTGTACATTAAGAAGACTGTAACTTTGGAAGATGCCTGGTTGATTTTACAAAAACAGACTGCAGAATCCTCATACTAGCTTCAGAATACATTTTTGCACAGAACAAGGACTATAGATTTTGTCCCACATCTCGACATCGTATTCGGCCCATTGTAGATGTTTTGTTTTTATTTACGGAGTGGGGGAAGGGGGGTAATATTCTGAGAAGATACTCAGAATTTCCAAGATTAAAGTGGTAAAATTATGAGAAAGAACTCAGAAAAAATTTTGATTTCTAAGTTAAGAGGTAGTTCAGACATAAGAGGTGGAGCTTTCAGACAGTTAGACAGTTATTAGGGACTGCAGCAAAGTCACTTTTAGTTATTCATAAATGTCTGCCGTTCTTCCCTAATTTATTTTTGCCTTTTGGTCTTTGAAGAAGGGTATCTCATAATACTGGTAGGTGAAAGTAACTTAGACGTGAAAGCTGTTGTTATCAGAATCAGAAATACTCTATTGATCCCTGAGGGGAACTTCTTGTGTTACAGTTGCTCACTTCAAGACATTAAAGGAATAGAAATAATAATAGACAGTTGGTAAGCAGAAAATATAAAGAAAATACACAACCCTAACCCAAATAAACATATAAATAGGAGTATGGAAAAATGTGCATTATTTTACAGTATATGACACAAGTGTAATGATAAATAGTAGTAAGAATAACTAATAAAGGTGGGATGGATTAAAAATCCTTAAAAATTGCAGTACTGGGACAGAGAATATTGCACATCACACTATCAACATCTGCATACCCTACTTTTAATAACAAAAGCAAATCTGAAAAATGTGTTTTCTTCTTTATAATCTCAGACTATTCAAGATTTTTTCTTGTTAATTTATGACTTTTTTTGTTGTAAATTTATGACTTTAAATTTATCGAAATATTACCCCCCTCCCCTGGCTCCATAGTTTTCCTTTTTTCTTTTTGTTTTACTTAAGATGGCCCTAATATGCCGTCATAGTGTTTAGACAGACACTGTCAATCTGTTTAAACCCATGTTCTTGACCAGTTGATCACCTTGACAAACCAACTGTATGAAAAAATGTAGGCCCCCTCATTTATTTGAATGGGACTTCTGAATTACCTCAGCAGGGATGACAACGCAGAGTCTTCTGGCAAAAAAGTTAAACCATACCCAACTTTTGCGGCAAAGCAATTCAGCATCATCTGGCAAGGCCTTGTGTAGACCAATCAAATACGTGCAAGTGCACAATTCTGGTGGATTCTTTTGTAACGTGAACATTGTATTGTTCTACCGTTTACCTCACGATAGTTGCCACAAAAGATAACATGACTGTCATTGGTATAACTATACAGAGTAAACAGTTTCATAATGTAAACCACTGTGCGGTTTTTCGGCCTTCAAACTCATAGATGTACTAAACCTGTGCCTTTCCTGATCATAGTCTTTTGTCTCACTAATGTACTATTTTTTTTAACACAGGGGGGTTTTCTGTCTGAACAGGCAATCAACTCTCAACACAACCAGTTTAGAGAGCAGGAATAAATACAGAGTGCAAAAACAGTTTCAGTGTACACAATGGGCATGTGAGTTTAAGACAGACTTGAAAACTCTCCTTTAACATAACCTGCAGCCACATGAGAGAGAGAGAGCGAATAAAGGGAAAGTAGACCGCCACAACATGGAATACCGCAGCCATGCATAGAGGAGACAACGCACAGAGAAACATCACCCCAAAATAGACTTTGGGACAAATGACAGAGCTAGAGCTGATCTGCAGTCATGATGTGACAGAGTAGGCTTGGCTAAATTCCCAACATTCCTCTAATTACTAAAAATTCCCTTCTATGTGCAAACTAGGCATCACAGGAAACAGGTTCAATTAACTTTGTTGTTGCTCCTTCTCCAACAGACTTTGATCGTTGTTCTAGAAAGTTTCCATGCATGTGCTGTGTTTTTTTTCTACAAAAATGCTATTTCAACATATCTGTATACATTAAAAACAGATTCCCATTAAACATAACAACAACATATAGGCTATGTATTTCTCATCTCCCATGCCTGGCCTTTCCCACAGCCAAACTGAACATGGCATTGCTGGCAAGTCCAACCTAAAGCACTTTCTCCAGACCATTACACTCACCGCCACGCCTCTCATACAAGAAACTGATTTCAGGGACTCTGCTGCTGATACACAGGAGGCCTGTGCCAACATAAACCCCAGAGGCTCTGAGCTGCTGCATCAGTGGAGAGCCCGCTGCTTCAGCAGTGAATACCTGGACACGGTCCCTGCTGAAAGTTAAACAGACAAGTCGCCCATTTGGTTGAAACCTTTTAGAGAGAATGCCACGCATGAGTGATGTATATCTGTGACAGCTTAGACTTTAGCCTGTAGCAGTGGAGTGGTTTATATTAAGGGAGGCCTGTATATACCCTGCACTCAATGTAGATGTCTGTCATTTGCGATTGTTTAGCTGTGTGACGACCTTTCACTTGTAATTTCTAGGTTCTTTACCGTGACACTGCTCTAAAATGTTTGTATCGGCTTGCAGGAACTGTGCAAAGGAAACAAAAGGTGGAAAGAGAGAGAAACATATTTTTAGATTCATGGTCTCCCTTGTATTTTTTATATTTGAAGGCAAATGTTCTCTCAAGCAGACAAAACTCAGGCATGTGCAAATGTGTATGTACATACATGTGTGGGACATTTTTCTCATTTTTTTTTTTTTAACAAGCCAACATGAAGCCTTCAAAGTAACAGCGAAAATGAAGTGCAAATAAATTTTATAATTTTTCCACTAAATGTTTGATAAAATTATGAAATCTGTTTTCATTTGAATGCTGAAAAAGTCGTACAACACTAAGAGAGGATAGTTATAAGTCAAAGACAACATCAATTTGCTGTTTTAGCAAACAAATAGAAATGTTTAACTAAATTCCTTTGAAAACAGTGTAAAATGTGAGGATCATTGGACAGGAACTAGATTTGACTATCTTATGTGTGAATTGTATTCCCTTTGTTTGTTATATCTGAAAATAAAAGAGACCTTGATTAAAAAAAAAAATGTGGGGATCAAGAGAATGGGACAGAAAGTTACAATGCTGACATGTTTCTCTTATCTGCATGTTTGTGTCAATCAAACATTGATAATAATATTGATATGCCAATAAATGCTAATAAAACGGTCAAAGTAAAAAAAGCTTTCTTTGATTAATGTGATCTGAACTCCCCTTTCCACAATTTTTTTTTATAGGAATAGGAATAAAAATAGGAATGAAAATAGGTTTAACTTCTCCTCATATGAAAAGCCACAACGTGAAAATAAAGGTGGGCTGTGCAGCCAAAGTTAAACTCATTACGTTGTATTGGAAATAGCTATTAACAGTAGACATTTACTAAAGAATATGGCCAAAAGTCTCGTTAAGGAATACCTGAACAGCAAGAGAGGTGCCGGTGGTGAGCAAGACTACACCAAAGAGACTGCACGTGCACTGGGCCCAAACCAGTAAAGTGGTATTTTTAAAAGTGAGCAATTTCATTTTCAAATTTTTAAACCTGACCCCCCCTTTCAGCAAGAAACTTCATAGATGCTAAAAGACTATTGCTTTTGGGAACGACATTAGGTTAGAAGAGTGAGGGGTAGAAAGCAAGCAGCTTAAAACAGATTTTGTGATTTTTTACAGTTAGCATCATTTTTATCTTTTATTTTTAAAGAAATGTAATCGTCCTGCTGGATGAGCAGGACTGCAGATGTGGCCGACATCATGTTGTCTAACAGCGACTGAACACGAGTTATGTCCCCAGTCATAATTAAAGCGTTAATTGTGCCGGAAAATGAAAGAGAAAGAGAAAGAGAGAGACAGAGACAGAGAGAGAGAGAGAGAGAGAGAGAGAGAGAGAGACAGAGAGAGAGAGAAGTGCGGATTAAATTTCAGTGTTCATACTGAATTAATCTGCATTCAGGCCTGACAGCCGCAGCTCAAGCAATGGAAAGATTTCGTGTCATGCCCTTAAAATAAAATTCAGACAAGGCAACTTAGAACTATAATAATAATAATTATTATTATTATAATTATATATAGTAATTAAATCAATTACATCTAACTAGCCTCTAAAATATTGCGCTGTATAATAATCAGAATCTTTTTGTTTTGTCAAATTTGTATGATATATTTTCCTCATTTATTCAAATTGATGTTACCATTACCTACAAATCTTGATAATAGCGTCCAGAGACAACTACCGCCAGGCATAATCATATCTTGTTCCCTTAACGCCAACAAAGGGCAAATTGCTGGCGCTGCGTCGTTTTACCAAATTGTCCTAAAGCGCACGAAGCCAAGTGTTTCAAAGAGCGTCACAGGCTTAATGGTTTATAATTAATTTAATATTAAGAAGTAGCCAATTTTCAAATTGCAAGGCCGAAAGTTGTTACCAACGATGGGCTCTAACTCCTCATCATTAAGTGGATATATCCGCACTGACAGACTCTGTCAAACGTTAATGTTGTTTTGTTTAATATAGTTCTCTAAATGAAATATTTACCTATATTTAAGCTTAACATCGGTTGACTGCAGGCACTATTATTAGTCTAAATTCCCGGCTTGATCCTTTCATTTACGCTTCATTTTAAAGGTCCTCTTTCTCTATTTATGAGTCAAAGAAAGCACAAATTTGATTTCCCACATTCCCCATTTATAAACAAGTGTGGCTCCCCCGACAAGGATGGAAACAACGCTTTCTAATGCTTTACAGTTTGATATAAAATGTCAGAGGTTAAGGTGCTCAGACATGAACTGTTACATTCATCCTCTAATTACATTAATGTCATGTGTTGTGTCTCCCGCGTGTTTACCAAAAAAAAGCTTCCCCCCCTTCTGAGCTTGACCTCCCATTTCTACTGGCTGCATAACAGCGCAGGCTGGAGCTCGGTGTGGGCCTACTTTAGATGTGTGGAGCCTGGGAGTGTTGCGTGTGCGTGCATCTGCGTGTGTGTGTGTGTGTGTGTGTGTGTGTGTCCGATGCACTGTAGGCTACTGAGGCGGCATCAGTCAGAGCAAGGCATTTCTCTTTACCCCGGCAAACCTTCAGGGGGCTTTTAGCATTTGTTCAGTCTGCAGTCTCTGGAAAACATCTGATTCATTTTTTAACCAGTCCCAGATGCGGCAGAGTGAGTGTGTGTTTGCACGAGCGCGTCAGTGTGAGTTTGTCAGTGCATGAGAATTTGAGGAGAATATCTGCTGTCTGTAGAGAAGGGGAGGGAGAGTGAACCGTGTGGATTTTTTTAATATAACTTTTTAGGTATGAACGCAGCGTGCGTCTCATACTGCGATATGACATCGATGGATTCATATTATAGCACGTCTACTGCGCAAGGTAGGGATCACCAGGCGAACCAGTTCAGGACTTTCCCGACCACTGAAACCAAATACAGCCCAACGTTCATTCCGGGTAAAGGGCAGGCTTACGGAGAGAAGTCCCGAAGTCCTTTCCAGCCGGAGTGCCAGTCATTGGATGGCGCCGAGGAGGGCTCCTTCAACAAATATCAGCTCTTCATGCAGCGACCAACCTGCAAAACTCCACCCGAAAGCAGCAAGCTGCACCCAGACAGCGGACTCAACGGGACGCTCATTCCCTGCTATGGTGAGTGCACATGAGCGGGGTACACAGTGTAAGTAGGCTATATGAGGCAATTTATGTATCGAGTTTAACGGAAATGCATTACAAGACGGGACATTTGCGAGCAATAATAGGAATTCACTGTGGTGTGTAATACAGCATCTGAAAGTCAGTAATCTGCGAGTCAAGAGCGGAGAGGAGGAGAGAGTAAACCCAGCAGGACTCCCATCAGATATCCTTTTTTTAAGTGAACTGAACTGTTTTTTAACAGAAATTCATATTTAATGAAACAATGTGAATTTCTATCAAACTGAAGTAGGCAACTGTGAGCTACGACGAGAAAAACAAATCTAAAAATTTAACTTTTAGTGTGTTATGGGCAGCACAATATTCCATAGCCTTCCTCAACACCTTTAGAAATTCAGGAAAAAAAATGCATGGATTAAAATTAACTATAAGTAGTAGGCTACTAAATTTGATCATTAATTGACGAAATTCAAGGCTGTAATGAATATTAAATATATACTTGCAAGCTGAGCTATAATTGAAGCCATAACATGATAGCGAATTATTTCCTTTATAAAGGTGTGTGCGCTTGGACTGAGAGATGAAGAAGTAATTTAAAACTTTTTTTAATGGACGTTTGCCCTTTTGTTGATATTGATCTTGCGATTCGAGGTTTTCCATCTCTACCACATCACTAAAAGCATTATATAATTGCTGATGAAGCCGTCACTGATCTCACTGTCCAACGACTGCATTCGGTTCACGTCTACATACAGTAGGCCTAATATTCTCTTCATCACTTACATATATAAGCATGTCATGAAGTATTTAAATATTTAAATGTGAACTAAGTCACCAGGGCACGCGCGAACACACGCACAAACGGGAAATCCACGGGCTATGTGGTAAAAATTATGAAAGTACATTTTCAAATAGCCTACTATTTCTAACACGTGGTTCACAGCGTTTCTTGCAATTTTTATAATTCTTTATTCTTTTATATTCTTTACTGATAAATAAATGATGACAACCACTACTTTCCACAATATGGAAAATAAATGTCTTGGCCTCCAGTTATAGGCCAAGACTCATTATACAACAGTCAATGACAAATTTAAATATTTAGAGATTGCTTGGACGTCCTGACAAATAGCACTCATTTAAAACGAAAGCTTTACAGCTTTACAGTCTTTCGACAATTCGCTGTACTATTAACCGTTTAAAGAAAACAATCCTCTTTTATGAGAGGTGGGGGCTTTATATAAAAAAAAGAAAACCCTCTTATTGAGCAGATGAAATGGACTAGGCCTATAACAACAGGTCCAAAACAAAGGGCCGAAAGCGGAAAAAAACTTAATACCAGGAAGCCTACATATATTTTGCATAATATATTATAGGCTAAACGCATTAAAAATAATACTTTGGTGAGTTATCAGCCTATAGACTCGTCGGCGCCTATATATTTCAGGTCCAGATGTTTATCATGTTGCCGATGTTACAGAGGAAAACATCTGTTATGATCATGGCTGAAATTTGATGTTGATCGAAACATATACAATAACCCCAACATTTAAATATAGGCCTACACTTTAATCGGCAATTCGCGCTGGAAAATAGATTCAGTCACTGACAAGAAAGCAGTTCAGGAAAAAAAGAGAGGAAACACTGGAAAGCATATTTAAATACAGTAAATGCATGATCCTGTGTTAGATGAAAGCATAAATAAAATTGAACTTCCCTAATTCTTCTCAGTGGGACCAATGACAAAGTGGCCTGCACTATAACAAACTGTTTTGCGCAGTAGCCAGTACCACTCTTTGCCAAAAATACATCCATAAAGTGCAAAGTAATAGGTTTTCCTGAGAAACAACTGGAGTCACTCTTTATTTTAAGCAGAAATGTCACTTTTTCTGGAGTTTGAGAGCACAGTCTCCAAACAGATTCAAGCACACTGGTACTGAAGTGAATTGATCTGGCAAGTGCATTGACAAGACCCATTTAAACACCATCATTAAGTGCAATATGCCTCCCTTGAGGAGAGCTCTGCAATGTTATTATTGAAAATGTTGCAGCCAGATGAAGGCATCCTGGCTCTGGGGAGGATACACTGGGGTCTTGCCAAAGCCTCAGGCGTCAACAGGCTTGTGCTCTTATGTGTGGTCCTCAATGGGAGATACATTGCTCAATGCTGATGCTTTATCTCCATCATGATGACAAAAGCACCCAAGGGGAGTTTGCTGTGTGGCAACTTCAGCTACAACTGTGATACTGTTTACATGCAACCCAACATTTTGTATCCCTCACTTTCAGGATGTTATTTACAAAACCAATGTGATAACAGAAAAGAAATGTTTCATCAGTTATGCCAACACTGTGTTGATATATACAAAAATTGCTAATATGTTCATATTTACATTTAATAACACACAAAGATAAAAGAAGCAATGGCAAAGATGTGAATTCACTGTGGTAATCCTGTTAAAAAAATAATGGGAAATATTTTTTTGCCATGCTGCATGATATTCACACCTATTTCTTTAAAATCACTTCATTCCAGTGCCACTACGTATGATTCAGTAGTATCAAAGATTATACAATTTAAGAGCTTGAAAGCAATTCTAAAATTCATTTGTAGATAATCTTGTATTTGCGGTTAAATTTCCAAAGTCAAAGGATAGTGTTTTGCAAGATTTATGTTGTATTGTGCGGATAAAAAACATACTTAGTCCCAACCAGATTTTTAAATGATGCTCATTAAAAGTACAATATCATCTCTGGAAGAGAGAATGAATATATTTCTGCTTAGGTTGGTGGGTTTCTTTCCTTGAGTACACCTTAAATCAGTGAGACTGAGACAGATCAGGGATGGAGCCGTCTACCTGCTCACATGGCGATGAATGAAATAAAAACCCCTGAGCTGATCGAGTGCTGAGGAATGCAGGTCAGCACTGCAGGAGAGGGATGCATTAACCTAAAGCAGATGTACATTACTGGCTCCTATAGTTATTATTCATACTCCCCAAACATCAGATCTCCAAAGCTACAGAGAATCCCTGAGATGACAAAGTGGGACTGGTTTACATAACCCTGTCTCAACAATACCTTGTACAAATAAGCAATGAGTCAGAAACGGACATCGAGACTGGGTAATGATTTGAGGGACTCGGGGAGTAAAGAGGGTTTCTGGGAAGACCCACACGTGTGTGAATGAATGTTTACGTGCACGTACCTTACTGAACTCTGGCTCTGAAATGCATTGCATTTATGTTTTTTTCTGCATGGTTTTAATTCATTTTCTGTTTTCATCCTAGATCCATATTCATTGCTGTAATAGGGAGACCACAAAATTTTTTAAACATAAACTTAGGATGAAAATATTATCACACTTTCTTTATAAATTTAAGAAGAACGTAAGTGGAGCCAAGGCTAAATCTGAAAAGTAGAAATCATTGTGTTTATAGGCCTGTGGTTGATAATGAGGCTGAGTTCTGCTTTGCATTGTGTACACTGTTTCCCACTAAAGGCTGTTTGTGCCTCATTGTCTTTACTTGTCACAGTTTAAAGCAAATTATAAATTTATAACATACAGCTCTGTCAGTCCTTGTACTTTCAAACAACCCCTCCCTCCTTCAGCGGGATATCGTAGCATCCTGTGATATGTAAAACATTTTTCTCAGCATATGAAAACCAAAACAAGACCCCAAAAAAGTCCTGGCAGCGTTTTAAAAGCATCCTGTCAAAATATAGCCCACTAAATACATGTTAAAAGGCTCGGGGAAGTGATGTCACAGGATATGCATGTGCTGATGAATAACACATTGTGGTGATGTTAACAATAAGCAAATGTCAGAATGACACCTGTGATCGTGCCGGCATGAGTCTGTGAACTAGAATAAATTAGAATATATAATGAGAAAACTTGAAAGGATGAATTTCTGACTTGTTTAAATGTAGCGGCTTCTATAAATGTGTTACTCCGGAGGTAAAACAGCAGCTATCTGCTTGCCACTGAATGAAAATAACCATTAGACATTCAAATCTGACAGCAGAGTGTTTCATGAGGTGTTATTTTTCAAAGTTTGATAAAAAAAACTCTTACACTGTCTCATGCTGTTGTGCAGCTAACACAGCAGGCTTTGGCTTTTGCTTACAGCTGCCTCTCTTGCAGGGGAAGGTAACTTCCCACTGCCTACCTGAGATCTGCATGCAGGCCAGATTAAAGAAGTGATTTGGAAACTTCAACCAGCTGGCCCACATTTTGATCTGTGCCTTTCATGTTGAGGCTGGCGCTGTGTCTTTCCCTTGGCTTCCTTGATTCTTATCAATGGACTATGAGCTTCTTGAGTAATGCAACAATTTGGCCACACGGCATGGTCAGAAAAGGGATTTAAGCGTATTGCCTGACAAGCCACAAAATGTTGACTCAAGAAAGCCAACAGTGACAGGCTAATGATGGAAACTACTGAGCAAAGCAGAAGTATGATGATCAGTTTTAGATCCATGATTAACAATAGTTCTTTTTCAGCTTGCTTTCAGCACAGAGACACAGCTCATTTTGCTTGTTTGATATATCTTTTTAATAAAAGTCTGGAAAGTAATCCAAATCATCATTGAGTGAAATTGCGTGCACCACAAACTTTTTTTATGCTTCTCTATGATTGCAATGAGGCAAAAATGCTTCATTAAAATTTGACTCCAATATGATCTAGACAGTAAAATGTGATCGTGGAAAGAAGTCTGGACTACATGAAGACAGGGAAAGGCTATAATCACATTTAATTTCAATTCCTTATCTTTTGATGCTTCTCTTTTTACTTCATGTTCATCACCAAACCCATACCGTTAAAAAGATTAACAAATTTTATTCAGCTTGACCATGAGGGGTTATTGCTATGACTGAACAGACACATTAGGTTGAATATGCACTTTTATTTTCCAACACACATTTCACTGCAAATACTCTCCTTTTAAAATGAAGGTTTTACCAAAATACTTTTTTTAAATCAACATCTTCTACACGTTTTCACTTGAGGACAAACTTTGTGTACTTCCTCCACTATTAACTACATCCCCCCCTAAAAACCCCATAAATTCCAAACTATTTTTTTGCGCTTTGATATGAGACAGTGACAGCCACAGCCCAAAGGTATTATGACAGTAGTGAGGTCATGATTGTGTCAATTTATCAGAAGCTGAGGCTGAACAGAAAGATTTTTTGGTTTCCCAGGGAATCTGCATTCCTGCGTGAGCCACTGGCATGGATCTCTCCTCAGGAACATCTGGGAGCCTCCCTTCCACTGAGGAAACAATAGTCAACATCAGGTCTTAGGACTGTGCTGCAGGAAAAAATGATCTAGCCCAAAGCATGTCTGCAAACCAGCAATAAATGTAAAATTAATAGTCAGCAAAGCCAATGGAATATTTGATTTTATTTGGTAAATATAAGGTGTGATAAGTGGAGAGCCATTGTGGCATACTGCTGCCATCTTTGAGTGTTTTGAGAGAACATTTTAAAGCACTCTGTTTAAAAGCATTCCCTTCCCTATTTAGTGTTTGGTCATTAACCCTTCCCCAGGTTACTAATTTATAGTGTTTCTTTTATTTGGCTTCACTTGACCCTCCCCGTCCCATTCCATAAAAACGGAGAGGGTGCCCTGTTGCTTTACAAGCAGTTAAATTACACTTTGATGTTTTCTCTCTGTTTTCAGCAGTGATTAAATTGCTGACCCTAGTAAACATCTGACCCCAGCTAACTGAAGAGGTCTGCAGCTTGTCACAGAGTTACTTTGGCAAATTGCAGGATCAGCCGGTGATATTTGGTGCATTTATATATACGTTGATGAATACTGAAATGAGAACAACAGTCAAAAACACATTCCTTCGAATGCCAAAAAAATCTGGAGCCAACGCAGTGGAATCTTGGCTCCCAAAAGAAAGCAGTGTCTGATGGCTGTGTTCTCCAGAACAGCGTGCAGAAAAGACAGCTCAGCATGCGGGAATACTGGAAGATGTTTGTGGCAAAGGATTATGTGTGGTTAGCGTGACAGAGATACTTTGGAGTACTACACAGAGAAAGATGTTCATTAGAGCATATTACAGTGTAAATGGTGGTGATTTAAGTCTGTTTAATTCTGGGATAGTTCAATATTTTTGGGATATTCACTTATTCATTTTCTAGCTATTTCTCTTTACGTAATAAATTTTAAGCTACCGCCACTAGGCAGTTAGCTTGCCTAGCTCTGTCCAAAGGTAACAAAAATCCACCATCCAGCACCTCTAAAGCTTACTAATTAACACATTGTGTCTTGTTTGTTTAATCTGTACAAAAACAGAAGTGTAAAAATCGGGAGTTATGTCTAAAACTTTTTTTTACAGATTTTAAAAAGTGAAACACCATTAATTTGTGAGCTTTAGAGGGGCTGGTAGGTGGATTTTCTTACCATTGGAGTGAACCAGCCTAGCAGTTTCCCCCTTTTTACCAGTCTTTATGCTAAGGTACACCGCTGCTCAATGTAGCTTCATATTTACCGTTCAGACACTCTTGGTAAGAAAGCAAATAAGTGTATTTCCCAAAATGTCATACTATTCCTTTAAGGTAGAAACATTCTAATTAGTGTAGATTTCAGGGTAACTTTGTAGATCTGAGAACTTCATTCACCCACTATCCAAACATCAACCATTCCCTCATCTATGCGCCCAGCTGTACTCTTTGTCTTACAGGATATATCCCTTGCTCAGGGGCATAAATGCATTATTCTTCACAGATGCAAATGCCAAGCAGAACCGTTGAGTTGACCTATCTTACTTTTTCACATTGCAGCCATGCTCCTGCCCAGGGGCAGAATGAAAATATTGCACGGTGTTTAGCATAAGAGGCCAGCACAGGGATTGGTGATGTCAGAACATCTGCCTGCGTGGAGACTATAAGAGGGTCTGACAGGTGGGCCACAGTGATATGAGGTCATGAACTCCAGCTGGGTGAGCTGTGTTGTTCCATTAGTGTCTCGGTCGGGGCAAGTCTGAGCCAGAGAGAGGGGGAGGGCTGCTGCAGTATCGAGAGGATGACTATTGACATCTCATTGTGGGACACACTAGCCAAAGGCATACTAATCCATGAAAACAAACATGCATGTTGCAGACAGCCATCGCCTAGCTTCATCAATCTAAAACTATTCAGTCATCTCACTAACCACTAAAACACTTGGCTCAGAGAGTCACCAGTGCCACAAGGTGTCAACTCTCTTTCCCTCAGGGCACTGGGTTCCTGAGAGTGACAGGAAGCCATTACTGACATTACTCAAAAAGAATGCAAAGTGACTAAGTAAAATGCACACACATAACTATCAAGTTAATCATCCTAAACCTGATCTACCTTAAAGACAAATGTTCTCGGACTAAAGTAATGCTAGTGTTGCACAAGAATCACAAGTCTGTTTATGTGGAGGAGACCATTATGCGCTGGTTTTGGACCAATACAGTTAGTACAGGGCGAACCCGGTGCCCATTCGCATGAAAGGCAAACAGAGAGGCTGACAGAGCGCGCTGTTCTCACTGGCCCGCAACCAGAGCCCTTCAGCTTATTTATTCACACGACTGTTTGTTTATTGAAGGAGAATGGACAGCTTTCTTCATCTCCTAAAAGGAAACAAAAAAGCTAGTGCTGACAGGAATAGAGCGAGGTCTGTCACAAATGGAAGCTCTCGAAATTGAAGGTGACAAACACAATGTTGTTTACATATGTGGTGGTCGCCCCTGTACACAAGGCCCACCATATACATGGATCGAAATGGAGCAGGTTTTGCGTGGCTTGAGTTTCAGGTGGCGTGATTGAAAGATGTGAGGGAGAGGGCTTCAAGGGTTGTGTCACAGGTCACGCCAATGTGTAGTGACACCTTTCAAACAGAGAACAACATTTCTTCTCTGCAACTTTTAGACTTGCTGCATACAGACAAGGCCTTTGAACCTTAAAATAAAACATTACAGAGGTGATGTAAGCTTAAAGTTAATGCAATTTTGTGTGGATGTCATAATGTGATGATGAGCAGACACACTCACCGACTTGAATGTGAGGCACCATGGTTTTATTTAGCTACATTTTAAAGAAAGTATTGCTCTGCTGAATGTTCCAATTATAGAGTAGTAACGATAATTATAGGACTATTATTGACAACATGTGGCTGTCTTTTTTCTGGTCTAAAATGGCCAGAAAGTTGGTTGTAATACTTTGTTTGAAAATAATATTATTACAGTAAGAATATGATTTGTATTGTGTCTAAAACCACACTTAAGTAAACTTAGATTTCAGATTTTTCATGCTTCATAAGAAAATTGTAAGAACGGCACACTGCAACAGAAACCAAAATTGCTCAGATGTATTTGAATAGAACCACAGTGTAACATCTAAACTTTATTTTTTTTTAAATAAATAAATATGTTTTATGAGGTTCCTGAGTAGTACATCAATCAGATTTAGTGCTGTAATTCCATAAATTTGGACTGTTTTCACTGACCAAGTAGTACAATTGACAAGTAAACTGAACTTCATGAGTAATATTGTTGAAGAGCAAAATACATTTGATTGTAACTTTCCACACTTCTTTCTGTCTCTTTCTGAATCTCACACTTACAGGAAAAGACAACAGTGGCCTGACAGAGTCTGAGTTGCCCCCGAGTGTCGACCCTGCAGGGATGGAAGGCAGCTACCTGAACTTAAAGGGGCCTGGCGAGAAAGGGCCGAGCGAGCGGCCGGGCTCGGACCTTTCCAGCCCTCTGGACAAAAGTGAGGCTGAGAGCAACAAAGGCAAGAAGAGACGCAATCGCACGACATTCACAAGCTACCAGCTGGAGGAGCTGGAGAAGGTTTTCCAGAAGACACACTACCCAGATGTTTATGCCCGCGAGCAGCTGGCACTGAGGACAGACTTGACCGAGGCTCGTGTACAGGTGAGGGCGCGGGAACAACACCAGGTTACATGTGAAAAACTCCTTTCTGCATAGACATGAGCCAACAAGTCCTCCAAATTACACAACATAACACACCATTTGTCTATGCCCTCTACAATGACAAATGTTTTCTGATCTGACGCCCCTATTGGCAGGATGATATTGTTTGTCTGTGCATTCAGAAACTCTTTCAAATCACTGTTGAAAAATAAACAATCCACCCCCCACCCTCCACCAACTCCCTCCTTAGCTGGACTTTGTCACTCTATGACATTGTCACCGCCAAATTACTACAGCCACTAGAGGGCTTTGTAACTACACAACGCAAACAAAAGTTGTTTTAGGGCACTTAATGACGGATGCTGTCATTCCTTCTTGGGAGGACAGCTGTGTGTGACTGCATTCGTCCATGTTTGCATGTTAATAATCACTCAGGGAACTAACAGAGAGGGCTGGGAGAGTTAAGACTGGCATGTTGACAAAGATTGTCCGGAACAGCAGACAGCAAGGCCTATTGTTCTCCATCTCTTTTTCTGCCTGCCAGTTTTAGATCAGAGTGTGGATGGGTGGGACTAAGGGAATACTCTGCTATTAGCTCTTACATGCTGCAGGCTCTGCAAAAAGGTCAGAGGCCAAGGGTTTTCTCCCCAGCACTACCATGTTCCAACTTCTTCACCGCACAATTGTGGAGGCGGGGAGGGAAAACACATGAAAAAAAAAAAAAGTCATCAAAGCTATTTGGCAAGGACATAAAAAACACTTTGAGATGCCAGTTTCAATTTCCACGCACAGGCCAAGACATAGTCAGGGACAGAGAACCTGGCCTGGTCCTTGTGGTGGTACAGTAAAATAAGTACATTCATGTTGCGTTCACACAGACCCATCTATTCCCCAGATGAATATAATTAACTTCCTCATCTGACAGGCACACAGCAGACTCTGTTGAGTCACTGTGAGGTTTGACCCATACTTCTAAAATCAGACCCTAAATATGCACGCAATCAAGACTAAACCCCACAATTTCAACTGAAGGTCCATCAAGACAAAGTCCAGGGATATCCAATTGTTGAATACCAAGGGGCACTCGAAGCTTGGCAAGCAATCGGAGAATCCTTTTCATCTCTGAAACAACAGCCATTGAAATCCAGAGTACAGATGTTTTCTGCCAAAACGCCAATGTCAAGGTCCTACAGTTTCATTTTCAGTTTGATGATGAATGTCTTCATAAAGTCGGGCTGCAGTTTTCCATAATCACATCTGTAACTTCTGCTGCCACTAGTTTATTTAGTACAATTAGCTCTCAACCTCAGACTTGAACTTCACCACTGTGCCCACTTTTTCTGGAGGAGGAGGCTGTGTGTGAGTGACTTCTGAAGCAGTCTATCAATCGTCGTGGTCTTGGATGACAGAGATGAGGTGAGACGGCTGGACTTCAAAGCAGCTTTTGCAGTTGTGCACTCTGCCCTCCCTCTCTCCCTCTTCCTCTCTCTGTGCCTGCTGGCTCTGGAGCATAAATAAAGCTCTTTAATGGCTCTGTAAGCTGCCTTTTGCTGTCAACGTCTTTAGCAATTACTGTATCACCGCCAAGCACTTGGAGCTCCAAGAGCTCTGAACCACCTTCCTTGCAGATGTCCGCTAGATAAAATGGTAGTAGTAGTGTTTGCTGTAGTAAGTGTAGTAAGAGTAGTAAGAGTTTGCAGTTTGTAAATATCATCCTTTCGGGCTTCATATATAGGATGGGTCACTGTTGATCATTATGAGAACTAACTAAAAAATAATACAAATTCTTTGTGTTAATTGAAATTCTGCTTGTGTAAAAACACCCACTGGCTTTCTTTTCTAACAAAGTTTAGAAGTTGGGGAATAAGGGACACGGAACAGCAAAGGACACATCTGACTTCGTAATGTTCCCGAATGATCTCCCTGCCAAACTATTTGGCTTGGGTCTCATTCCTACTGCCGTTCAAAGGCAAAGCTACGTAGAGCAAACCCTCTGTGAAACATAACACACTCAACAACCAGAAACTAAGACAAGGGACATATATGAGCTCAGAAATTGGTTATAAAAAGGTTGCAGTGAGTGTGTGAGAGCGTCCAGGTTAAAAGAATGAATTTTTTATTGAATTTGTATATAACATGGTATGTAAATGCATGTGTTTCTGTGTGCATCCTGTGTGGGTGTATGTGTATGCTTGGTCCGCTGCTCTCGTCTGCACGCCTCCGAAAGGTCAGCGGGGTTAGCTGCGGAAAGCCAAGGGCTTAGGCGTCAGGAAATTAAACATGAAATGAAAACAAGCTCCAGTTTGAACATTCTCCCATCTCACTTTCCAATATCCCCACTTCCCCTCGCTGACTTAAGAGGGAGGAGGGAGGAGAGAGCAGAGAGACATGGAGACAGGGGTTGGTGGTGGGGGGAGGGAGGGGCTGGAGTGGGAGAGAAGAGGCTGAGCTTCAACAATGGGGTGGGAGTATGACAAAGAGATTAAGGGAAAAGGAGCTGTTGAGCTATCTTTATCCATCACAATTGAGATGACAGCGCTTTAACAGATATATACTGTAATACTTGAACAACATTAACCTTATCTACATTAACCTTTGTCCTGTATTCTCACCATTGCACTCGAGTGACAGAGCTAAGCATCTGAATTTCCTTCAAATAAATACCCGGCCATCTTTGGAAAAACCCAGAAGGTTGTTTAACAACATTTGCTTCTCTTCTGAAAATACTTCCAAAATCCTTTTTTTTCCTCCTGTTTCTGGATTTGTGAGTACATAGACGGCTTGTCATTTGATACATGAACGTCATAGAGAAAACAAAGTCAGGTGATGTAGTATAATGTGTGACAAAGTTTGTGTTTGGGAGATGGGTCAAACAAACACAGGAACTGTACCCAGGAGACTATGGTTCATGTCCTGTGTGAAGTCCATGTTGACTTATCTCTAACCCTTAGTTTTAAGTTATTTAAAGTTTTACGTTACTTAACTTACATTACGTAATTAGTTAAGCATTAAGTACTAATGTGACTTGCGTGATTTATGTAACATACTTGTTTTAACCCAAACCAAGTAGTTTTGTTGCCTAAACCTAACCAAGCTGCAACTGTTTCATAACATTAACCACATGTTTATCAGAATCAGAAATACTTTATTGATCCCCGACGGGAAATACAGTGTTACAGTTGCACACATTGCACCATATTGTTACCATGACGATGCCAGTCCTGACTTTGTCCTTTTCTGCATGTCCAAAAGTGAAATCTGTAATGGCATTAAATGACACGCAAAAAGCTTAATATGTATCAACATGACATGTGAAATGTCCTTAAAAGTGGCATGGTATTTATACACCACCCCATTATATTATGTTGATCAAACATTGCCATAACTTTGTAGAACCTAAATTATAACTGAGCTTTACGCTTAAATCCATCCAATCAGGGGCTTTTGTGTGGAGGGTTATATTTGGAAACCTCTGATGTTATGAGCTCACATGACCAAAGAAGAACCAAAGGAAAGACATGACAAACCTTAAACAGTAATAGACCCCAAATCCTCAGGGGGAGCATAACATAGACTCTGAGCCCCCCTGCAAACATATGATATAATTCAAAGGGCAACCACCTCTCACCTTGACATTGGGGTTCAGCCAAAACCTCAGATATCAGTTTACCACTTTGCAAGGGTGAGCTGTCCTCTAATCTTACCAGCTGACCTGAGGAATGTCAGAGTCAGGCGACATTTCTTTACGTCAGGCAATGGCTTTATGCGCCACAGGAGGACATATATGGTCTCTCCTTTGAAAATGAACCAACTAGTTGTTTTATCCATTCAGAAATGACAGGTTTGTGCGCATGTTGAGTTTCTTACAGGTGGTTTTATCTGATTTAATAAAAATCCACTCCTGTTGTGTAAGAAAACCTAAGGGTGCCTTAGTAAAATTCACATCTTTGTGCAACACTGCTCATGTTTGCCACTAAACTCTATTGTGTTTAAGATGAAGGAGAGAAATGGTGAGAGAGACATGAGGGGGGATTTGAGAAGGTTGACTGAGGGGAAATTGCATGTCAGGGACTGTGAAAACCACAAGCTGATTGGGCTGGGAATCAACCCACAATCCAAGTTCAAACCCCTGTGTCGAAGCAGGATCGCTCTCTCTTTTCTCTTTGAAGAAGTTTCCCTTTCCCTCTTGGGAGGATAAAATTCAGACAACCAACAAATAGATACAGATAAACATGTGGAGACTCCCAGTACCCCCCCTTTGCTCCCATGCTCGTGCATGGATATGTGAGAAAGTTTTGTAGGAAAAAAAAGGTTAGCAAAAGTTACAACTGATATGATATATTAAAAGAACAGCAGCGATGCATGGTTAGAACAGGTATGAAATATAGAGACATAAATGAGGTGGCTACCACTGGCTTACATTTTATGAAATTAAAGTAATTAGGATAAAAAAGGTATACATTATTATAATAATTTTATTAAGTATCAGTAATGTCTTAATTTGTGTTATTTGGATATATTAAATCATATTATTATGCGCAAATCACTTTCTATTAATTTTGATTTGACACAATTTCATTAACCGATATCTAATCAGATAACTGTTCCATAAAACATCAGAAAACAGAGAAAAATGGCCAGTTCTCAAATACATTCAGTTAACTACAACATAAACAAGGAAACGCAGCAAATTTGCTTCAAAAGGATTCACAGTCTACACGACATACGACAACCTCTATACTTAAAAGCTGAATGAAATGTGGTAAAAAAGAGCAAGAAATCTTAGGAAGAGCAAAAGAGGGAGAATCCCTCTACAGATCATGACATTACATAGTACTGAGAGTTAATACAAAGATTTCAGTAGAAATATTTCAGTGAATTTCTCTCAGGCTACAAATTTTACTTTTGCTTATAACACTCAAAACAGTCTTTCACCCTTCAGTTCTGTTTAGCTCTAATGGCTTCCACAGCTAGGGAAAAGTGGGCTAAGTAGCCTGCACTTGGTCTGTCAGCAGGTACTGAAAGTCTGTAAAGTAGCATGTCTATCAATCTCACAAGGAGAAATTCACAGAAGAACCTACTTCATACAATACTTAATAAACCCAAAGACGGTCAAAGAAAAGCATATTCTTGGTCAAAAGTTGAACTTTGGTTTCATGGATTCTACAGAGGGATCCCCCGCTGTATCCCACTGTGCTGACATGTGGGGGAGAGCACACCTTTCTCAGAGTGATTTATGAATGGCTACAGGCCCAGATGTGGATCTGTCGACGCTGGCAGCCTGAAGGGAGGCAGACGCCTGTGTATCAAAGGGAGGAGCTGAAATGTGCAGCACCAGGGGATTCTCGCCATCAATAGCTCCGTGTGGACGGCACTTTAAAGACACGTCAAGTCTTAAAACCTGGGCCTGGACTTTCATGTGCTGCAGAATTTATTTGCTTCACTGTCTTCATTTAATGCAGTTCAGTTTCTTACTTTATCTTGCTGAGCAAAGAAGATGGCCTCGTTTTCTGTAAAAAAGTGCTTGGAATTGCATGTGATATGAGGGTTGTATATGAAATGATATTCAAGTTTTGTTTGGTAGTGGCTGGTCTGTAATTTTGAGGTGTTTTCTTGATGGATTGTTTTATTTGCAGGTGTGGTTCCAGAATCGTAGAGCTAAGTGGAGGAAGAGGGAGCGTTTTGGCCAGATGCAACAGGTCCGGACACACTTCTCTACAGCTTATGAGCTGCCTCTACTGACTCGGCCAGAGAACTATGCACAGGTAAAGGCAAACAAGTGACACTGAATATTACTATGCACAAGTTCACCTGAAATATCAGAATCATAAATGGTTATGAAAGGTGGAACTGATCAAGTAATCAATAAGGTTATAATATATTATTAAACCTGCAATTATTGATTCATTTGCGGGAACAAGTTGTGAACACACCACTGACATATTATTAGCTTTTAAGTTAATATGGCGAATTTGTTAGCAAACAGTGGCTTACTTCAACATTCAGAAGATTTTAATTTCATCTGAAGTTGTGTTTCTGGTGACCTGATGAATTGCATATTATATTGTATAATATTTAATAATATTTAATATTCACTCTGTGTTTTAGCTCTGCTTTTGGGCTTTACCAACTTCTGAAGGAATTTTCTGTCTCTTTAGCTGCTAACTGTGTTCACCAGCTGTTGCTAACTGTGTCTGTCGTTTGGGCCGGAGCAGGTAGTGCGTTATTAGAGATTTCTCACTGAAAACAGCTGCCTGCTGTGGCCAAAAATGACGCTATGAGGGCGGTGGGAGTGAACCATAACAGTTGTGTGCCAGACAGCAAAACAATGAGCTGAAACTCACCATAAAGCTCTGTAAAGCTGCAGATTGGTAAAAACTCACTGTAGCCTCATCACTATGACCTCTTTCTCATTGTCACATTGTTTTCCATTGTCATTTGACACATTGATATTATAACAATTGTGACTATAGCCACTTAATCCCTGCTCTTCTCCTCCAGATCCAGAACCCTTCGTGGATTGGGAGTAGCAGTGGAGCATCTCCAGTTCCGGGTTGCGTTGTGCCTTGTGACTCCGTCCCCTCCTGCATGCCGCCTCACCCTCATGGTCCTGGAGGTGTTACTGACTTCCTGGGTGTGCCCAGTCCAGGGAGCAGCCACATGGGACAGACACATATGGGCAGCCTTTTTGGGGGTCCTGGGATGGGCGGGGGAATCAATGGCTATGATCTCAATGTTGATCCAGACCGCAAGTCCTCCAGCATTGCAGCGCTGCGTATGAAGGCCAAGGAACACAGTGCAGCCATCTCTTGGGCTACATGATGTCACAGCCCACTTCCACCCTATCCCCATATGGCCCTCTTCTCTGGAGCAGCCAACAGCGCAACAGGGCAGTGGGGGAGGAGTGAGTTTTTCTGAGAGCACTAATGATAATGCAGGTCAAATGAACAGGGAGAGACTGTGGCGATAACAGAGGCCATTACAGCGGCCAAAGCAACCAAGATAACAACAGCGACTGTGACAATCAGCAGATGCTGAAAGTGAGAGAAAAACAGAGGTGTGACTTAGAAAAAGATGTAACGACGTAATGACGTTTTGTTCATTCTTGATTCCTTGATCTCTCAGGTGTCATTGAAATATGGGGTTTAGCCCCCAATTAACTGTGTTTCATTCATGAGTTAGTAAAATAAGCAATATAATAAATATGGTTTACAAAATACTTTCAATACAGGAATTCAGTGCCAAATCCAGCCATATCATACCATATTTTAATTTACAGAATTAATATTAATACTTTCTTTAGCTTATTTTTTATACCACCTATCCTGCCCACTCATTTTGTTTGTGTTACTTTAGACTTGTCTCTCACACTGTATACATTGAGTACATATCTGAACGATCAGTATTTGTAGTTTAAAAGCCATTTTAAAAAAACAAGGCCACTGGAGGAGAATGAGCACAGATGCATACTACGAGGTGAGAGTTTATTTTCTGTCACTTGTCATTGAAAACTTTCCTTTAAAGCAAACAATAATTGGTCATGAGAGAAAACATTAATTTTGTCCTAGCCCACGGTTGGAAGTTTATGTCCCTGCAAAGAAGGAGAGGGGTTGAATGCAATAAGCGAACAGAGTCTAATTGAGCCAGAGCAGACACGACCTGTGCCAATTTAGTGTGGGAGGAAGGCAGGCATTGGATTCGCAGCAATTTCAAACCAACGTGTCATTTCCTCCCCCAGGGCTGCCTCCACAGGCTCCCCTGCTAGGCTCAGGCTCAGGTTACAGGAAACACTGTCTCCACTGCCAGACAAGGCGCAGAAACGCACAGCAGCAGCCTTCAACACCAACTAGCCACGCCAGCTTCAATTAGCAACCAAAAGGAATAGACACACCTAATTAGCATCAAAGTGAGCCGGCCTGCCCTGCGAACACCATAGTACATCACAGCGTACATAGTGAGGACATACTGCTCACACAGTTCCACACGCTGTAATAATCAATTCACCATCAGACGTGGGCTCAGCAGAGATGACTCTCGGATTTGAAGCTTGCTCACAGAATCCGTCACATGCCAGAAACAAATCCAAATCAGTGGCCCCCATCGGCCTGAGGACCATTCTATAACGTTTAGGTAATGTGATGACATTAGAGCTAGGCTGCAGGAATATGGAGAGTATGTCCAGTGATTGCAGGGGTGTCTCTGTGTGTTACCCCGCTGGAATAAGTTTGTCACCAGAGCTGGGCTGCAGGCTGAGGCTTCATTAGTCTTTTGGCTGATCTATCTATGAAGCCCGCTGGGCCACATATCCGTTTTCTTTCCCCTGTGAGGGAGACGGCAAGAGAGTCTGTTTCTGCTCCTCATAGCTGGTTGATCATTTTATCTTCTGAATGCCCGTTACAGCCCTCTTGTTTAAAGGCAGGACTGCAACTGATGGCTATTTTCAGTCTTAGTATTATGGTTAATCTGCAGATTATATTCCCGATTGGACGATAAATTGTTTAGTGTATAACATGCCAGAAAAATCACAATTTCTCACGATCACAATCTCCTAAAACCAAACATGATGTCTTCAAATGTCTCGTTTTGTTGTCTAAAACCCCCAAATATTCAGTTTACTATCACATAAGATAATAAAAAGCAGCAAAGTGAAAGGCTGGAACCAGACAGTGTTTTTGCTTGAAAAATGAAAAAATGAAATTGAAATGAAATTTTTTATATCGACCCATTGTTGCAGCTCCACTTGAGGGTTTAGTACCTTTAAAATTTCCACTTAAATTGTACAAAGAATTACAAAGCTTTTCTTTTTTCCATATGAAGGAAAAGACATTTTAGAATTCCTAATAATATCCTATTGTGACAAAAAAGATTGTTGTTGCCTTCTAATCAAGCCCTTTCTATGACGCCATTCAATAAAGGATAAACATTGTGAATTAATATAGACTTTGTAGGTTGTGTGGGCTAAAAATCAGAAACATTATTATCAAATCAGAATCTGGTCAAAACTAATTTATGCATGACTACATCTGAGACTGAAATCCTACTTTGTTGAGTTGACTGTGTGTTTGTCTTTACGCTGGTCTCAGTGCTCCACTCCTCTGCAGCTCCGTCCATGTTGATACTACTGAAATAATGCAATTGAAATCCATAGTTATAATGTCGTATTATGTGAATGTGAACAATATAAATGATATTGTTCTTTTGCTTGTACATTTCTTTCTGCTTATTTGTCAAATAATGGACCTCCAGAGATAAACCAATGAAGTATTACAGTAATGCCGAGAAATGTAAAATTATGGTATGTGTGTGTATTATTCTGAAGAGTTGCTCTGGACTTTTACACAGGCTGAAAGTGCTTTTTAATTTTCTTATAGCTTTAAGCAGCTTTTTGTATGTTAATCAAGTATTTCTATTTCTGATTGTGACATTATATAATGTTCCATTGCAATAAGTTATTGCACTTACAGTGTTGGAGAATGTTTTTTTTTGTTTGTTTTGTTTTTTTTACTTCCACTGGGACCGTGGTGTCTTTAAAGCAAGAGGTGTGTGGTTTTGTGTTAAAACAGCCCTACACCCGTCTCTTACACCCGTCCTCATTTAGCACCATGAACAGTATGACGTAGATCTGTTGAAGGTGCTGAACATTTGTTTGTACAGAAGGTAACTCGCGGTTTCTGTTGATGATGTTTTGAAGTGATTTTGAAATAAATTAATCTCCAAAGGTTGAACAAGTTCAGACAGTTTCTTTTTACAGGCCCAGAAAACCTACTGTTAGGTTGGAAGTTGGATCAGTTTTGGTTATTTCACGTGAGAAATTTCTCTATTCGTGTTTATGTTTGTGCTCTTCTCACTAGTATGAAGTGAGCAGGGTGCAGGTGAAAAAAGGTCATATCACAACAATCAGGATTTAGCAACATCTGAATCAAAATCTAATGACATTTCTTGGGTTGTTTGCTTTTGTTGTCTTGCCGCTGTCAATCAAGTCTGGCCAAACTTCACCCACACAGTCTCATATTATACTCCCTATGTAACAGACATTCAATAGTTACTGTACATTTATATTTCAGACACTTGAGAATCATTGTCATTTTGCATCATCTAGTTGGTGATGCAAATGACAACACAACTGATTGAGTGTCACACAACTGTGATTTTCATCACATGCAAAACATTGCATTCTGGGATTGTTACAGTAACAACAAGTAGTAAATATGCTGTAGGCACAACTTTTTTAGAGCACCATAAGGAGCACATATTTCACACTCAGCCTGAGTTTTTGAGTGATAAAACCATAAAGGAAATAGTTCAACTATTTTTGAAACTCACAACAACGTGGCATTTTTATAGTTCGGTTATCATACATATTAAATAAACAACAATCATTTGTTAATTATGTAAATAATATGTTTATTAGTGAACTTTAAAGGTGCTGGTAGATGGATTTTGTTACCTTTGTGTGTATGTGTATATTACTAATGTTGTAGGGACATAAATTTGTTTAGAACAATCACACAAAGTAAAGTGTGGTTTAAATGTTAGGGTAAGAGTTAGGGTTAGGCAAGTAGTGGTTAGGGCTAGGGTAAGTCAATATAAAGTCCTCTGAAGTGATTAAAACATGACAGTGTGTCTGTGTGTGTGTGTATGTGTGTGTGTGGTTGAAGGTGGATGATATGTGATCCCACTCTTTTTCTCGCATCAGCAGCTTCCAGATGGGATGCTCTGCCGAAGCCATTAGGCCCAAAGTTAAGCCTAATAGTTTGAATGGGCCTTAAATGCCTCCAGGTGGTCTTTGGCTAACAGTATTGCTATGGCCGGGGCGAGAGAAAGCTGTCATGCAATACAGTATGCAACATCGTTTCACACAGATGTTCTTTGTTTTAGCAATACGGGCTCAATCATGCAACAAAACAGCCCTCAGAAAAACATTTATAATCACTTCAAAACATCTTTCCTACACAACAAAAACTATGTCTGCAATCAATCCACCCTTTATTTGAAACTTTGTGCTGAAGATCATTCACAGAATGCACAACTACTTAGGATAACTCTCACGTAAGAGAAAGGGAAGGCATGGCCAGGAAAAAAAAAGATAACCTGTGCCAATTCACATCTTGCCATTGCTGTGGTCTTTTCCCTACAAAGAATGTTGGAGCTCTCCCATTTCTGCTTGCTCCCAGCAACAATTGCTGTCTTTTCCACAGTTGTGCAAGAGTTTAACTGGAGCATTCTGATCGCACGAGAACAGGAAAACTCCAGAGAAGCCTGCTGTCACCCACAAAAGGCTCCGGCTTTACTCGAGGAACTGAAGATCAACAATGGAAGATTAAAATGGAAGGGGAGACGAGGACCTGCTTGTACATGTCAAACAAAATACTTCTCCTATCCTCTTCTATGTGCCTCATGATGTTAATAATAAAGGTAATAACAATTAACATAACTTACATAGAACTCTTTAAAATAACTGTAAAAAGTTTACCTGGCTCTTACAATGCACAATGCATATTCTATGTGTCTTATTGTCAACAATGCAAAAATTCTTTGAGAACTTTCCCAGCCCTGCCTGCAGCTCCCAACCCCAAGCCCGTTGGTTCCTACTTAAGATGTCAGTATTTAAAGACACTCACAAATGTATACTTTCATTTTTAAAAAGAGTAAATAATTTACTCTAACAGGAGTAAAATGTGCATTTGTTGGGACTATGTTTAGCTCTGGATTTAGGGCGCAAGTCAGTGTTTACAGCAGCAGGATGGTGTACACTATGTTGGTTTGACTTAAAATAAAGTATACTACCCATGTTCGTCATAATGAAGGCATGTTTTTAATATCTTTTGGACAACAATACAGGTCTATGGCACAGAGCAATAAGCCATATCAGGTTTTAGCTAGTGTGGACAGTGGTAAAATATAGAATATCACCAGACATATCCTTTATTAACCAATGATAAATTATCAGTAAGAAGCAATATATATACACTTACGAAATTAAAAGTTTAAGGCACCTGTCATGACCCCAGTGAGACCATCTTACCATCAAAATCAGAGACCCAAATGGCAAAATGGGCCACCACTTAAAGAAGTTTTCCCACTGCCGCTATACTCCCCTTCTGTCTTAAACATGGGTAGATGACATAAACAAACACTCGCAGAGAGGAAGAAGAGCAGCCCACTGTGCCCTGAACAGCACTCATTAAACCTAATGGGTCACGCTGCTCCAGCCAGGCTCCACTGACACCCTTAATAGAAGCCTGCATGGTTAAGGGACCATGAAGACCATTAGGGCACTTCAAAGTTCACCCCACTATATTAGGGCCCTCCTGATATGGTAAAGAGGGGACAGATCCAATTCCTCATTCACTACTTAATTTTTCCATTGGTTGGCCTGTCAATCAGCCTGCTCCATAAACAAGTGGATGCTTGAGCTGCTCATTAAGGGCCATCGTTAGCAAGGCCTATGCCGTAAATCAGCACTTATATCAGCTTTCAGCAAAAAGATTCTTACAGGTCATATTTTAGAGCTGAAACTTTTTTCTTACACTGTTAAATGATCCCTTTTTGGTTTGAAAAAGCTGCTGCTTGCACTGTAAATCAAAATTCTCCACTCAATTTTGGACCGATGATGGGACTCCTATGAACTGTAGAGGACTGGAGCCAAAGGAAAATGACAAGCACACTGACCAGTAAAAAAATCCCCTCTAACTCAGACATGTAAATTCACACTGGCCATGTTTGCTACCATGAAACCAAAGTCTACCTTGCTCAAATAACTTTAAGTGACATGTTGTCGTAAATCAAAAGAACCAGCAGAGGCTTGATATATTGATGCTGTCCTAAGGGACATAAAAGGCAGAGCAGTCTCCTGCTGTGGCCATAAGTCAGCACCAAAGCCTCTCAGTATGGCTTTGGGGAGAGGAGCAGGCGGCTGAAGAGGAAGGAACACAACATACATCACTCTGTCCAGTAAAACGTCCCTCATTACAAGCCGAGAACGCCAGTAAACAGCTCACATTTAGCTTAGATTTTGACACACATAAGAAACGAATCCTTAACAGCCTGAACATACTAGTGATCTAAAAGTAGTGACATCTGTTTCGAAGTAATACTCGCTGGGACATTGTATGCACATTTTAGGACACAACTCAGAATGAAATAAACCGATACCAAAATGTGTATATGGATGTCACCACATCTGTGCATCAGAGGATCTGACAGGTCATTTTGTCTGCAATAGGAGGCAAGTGTAGGAGGAGGACTTGGCTCGGAGGTAAGATCCGAGTAGATTTTTACTGAAAGGGGAGCATGGATACTTTACTTCCCTAAGCTCCTTCTAATGGGGTCTCTGGCTCTGGGCCAGCCTTTTCTATGAACGTATCTACAACTCAACTCTACCAACGAAATCAGTTTCATCTGTGTTGATGCTCATACTGTGGAGCACATGTGCAGTGCTGTAAATTTGCAAATACAGTGGTCATACAGATCACAACGTGTGCGTGTTCTTATTATATGACTTATTTGCAAGTAAGAAACAGTGTGGGACTTTTATTAAAGTATGGTGACTAGTTCTTATTCACTTAAGATTCAGGTGGCTTGGGTGATACTGCATTAAGGTATACTTGACAAAACTGTCAACTGCGGTGCAAATAGAGGTTGGGAACCCATTGTGTAAAATACAACCAAACAACAAACTGTTACAACTAGAGGGCACTGTACAAGGCTAGAATCAAAACTCATAGAGGGCCCTAAGTGAGTCATTACAGAGAGCATCTTCCCATGTCTGAAAAGGTATTAGCTTGCTTTGTTAATTTCCTCTCCTCCATTTCCCCCATCAGCTGACAGTGGCCACCAAACAGCCGATGGCCTGCCAGCTGCCTGACAGGCATCTCTGTGGTCTGTAACCATGGAGACAGCCTCGCGATGGCTCACATCATTCACTAACTCCCACTAATAAAACTCCAGTTTATTAGAGTGTGGAAATGTCTAATGTGGCTTTCTGACATGCTAACATAAACAGAGAGGGAAAGGATTTAAAGTGGTACTGACACATGGGTGAAGGTTTTGGGCAGGCTAAAAGAGATGAACGGTGTGGACATAACCACTGGGCTAGTGGGTTAAATCAGCACTCGTGTATTGTTGTAGGGCAGCAGCGCGGTTAAAGTAACTGGCAAATATAAAAGTGCATATTTGCAGAAGCGTTACCTATAAGACTATATTAGCTAAGTTTATAAAAGCATGTATTTGTATTTGCAAGCAGCATATGGTAGACCATTAATAATATGACTGATACAACATGCTTCAACTGTCAGCTGGCGTGCTGTAGCAATGAAATGACTCATTCTGTTGATTCCTCCAGTTTCTTCCTGCGCCTGTGCACAGCCCTTTAAAATCTGAGAGTCAACACACTGAGATCGGCAGCCTGTCCACTGATTTCCTCCAAAGACTCTTCAAGTTTGTTATCGGGCTGTGTTTCTAACCCCCTCAACCTCTTAGTTCTAGAGCAGCATTTTGTCTCTCCTCTCTGCAATATGCTTCCAATTATCAATCTTGTGAATATGGGGGCGGTGAAGCATCCTACTGATTTATTGTGCGCTCAAGTCCAGCCTTGTTCACTGCATTTGCACAAGAAGCCCTCCTGCTGAAGAGCTCAAAGGTCAGACATACACAACAGCTGACCTCTCGCGGACTCATGTGCACCGGGTCGCTCTGGACCTGATTGACAGGCAGAGATGGCGGCTCGACTGCGAAGGCCACAGGGTGAGAAAATCTGGTGTGCAATGAGGAGCTAAGCACTGCATTAGCCTCCAGCTGTGAGGGAAGCGGGTAACACAGAAACGTAGGGGAACCAGGGAAAGTGAAAAAAACAAAGATGAGAAATGAGGAAAAATTAAGGGGCCTCATATAGTCACTATCATTCGTCTGATGGCTGGCTGCTAAACATTACTCTTCTCCTTTGTAACGATAGAGCACTTTGTGGTCTTCTCACATGGGATAGTTTGGGCCATCTATTTGTAGTTCATCTAAATCCAAGCCCTGTGGACTGAAAACACATGCTCCACAAGTGAGTCACAGAGCACAAAAGATCGCTCAAGACAGCGGTGATGCTCGGCCTGAGAAACGACCCATCCCCACAGACTAATTTCCTGGCCTTTCCAGCTCACTTCCTGTTTCATGCTGGGTCATGGGCATCACACTGCGCGTCACAAAGGCTGCCCGGTCGAGTTCGAGGCCAGTGGTTCTGTGGGACTCAGTAGCTGTGGGACAATTCAGTTGTTTTATACAGCAAGGCTGTTACAGCGGGCTGCAGCATTATTTGTTTTACTCCATGTATCAAACTGTGTTGTTGAGTGTTAGATTCTCACATTTTCACAATGGGTTTTGCGGTTACATTGCAGCAGATGTGAATTGTCTGCCCCTGATATGGTTTCTGTTTAACGGTCCTGAGGGGGTTCTCCGGGCCCTTCAACTCCCCACCGGACCTAACACCTTTCACACTAGATAAACACAACACAAAGGAGAAACGTAAGTTTTATGTTAGAGGGTGGGTTATTACATGCAAAAAAAGGGACTCTAATTCCCCTGGGAGTCTAACCACTCATAAATCATCAAGCAATGAAAGTTTCCTCTCCAAACAGGGGGCTAAAACAAACTGAACAAGGAGCCCCTCAGACCCACCTCTCCCCCATCCCTCGCTCTCTTCTCCCTTTTTCCTGGTAGGAATTTTTATGAGGAAAGAAGAGATGTAATAGGGCAACACTACACTAGAGCAAAGAGGTAAATACTACAACATCAATCCTTAGCAGTGACCCAAAACTACAAAAAAAATCAAACATTATTTTCAGGGCTTTTACGCAAGTTCCTCTAACAGCAATGGGAAGACTACAAATCCTACTGCTGTAACTGGTAACATAATGAGAACAAACTTCTTGAATGCATGTTATTCATTGTCTGATCTTCTGTTAAGATTTGTTACTATAGAGAGGATCCAAAATCTTTTGCAAGGATGTTCTGGTGGCCACAATTAAGATGGAAAATGCTGACATAAGCATAAAACTCTGAGAGACGTTTTACCACAAACTGTCAGTACATATCAACAAATTCAAAGCAAAATAAATCCTTTATTTTGGTAAAAATGAAACAAGCTTTTAATGTGTATGATATAACAAACAGAAAAAAATCCTCACAGTATGTCGACACACTGTATTTGAATCAGGTTTTGCCAGATTTTGAAATTATGCTGCTTTCAGTTTGATTTCATGGGTCTAACTTTGATTCAAGCCTCATCATCCCAGAGGCAGAGGCAGTGGGAGCAGTATTACACAACATATGATATCTGGTATGATTCCACCAGTAGGGTTGCACACCTCAGGCTTGTGTTAATACCACTTATATGTGATGTGATCGGAGCGTGCTGGAGCGAGTGAACCACCAGGACCAGGAGCTGCTCCTGCTGACCACCAGTAACACTTAGCAGCTGTTAAATACTCTGTGAGATCCTAACCTGAACCAATGCAGACACTTCAAATGGGAGGAAAAGGGGGGGCCAGACACACCAACTGCTACTGGTGCTTACTTTCTGATCAACAGGTCAAACAAAATGTGCCTAAAATACCCAAGACACACTGTTTTAATTTTAGAGTCTGGGCCTTATAGTCATGTCAAATTTGCTTCAGTCAACACTTTGACTTTGTAGGATAAAAATCTCAGCCCTCTTGAGAGTTGGTGCATTGGAGTTAATGTCTGCAGAGTCAGTAAAAGGGAACCATGCAACATATGCATAAAGATGGTGATGTTGTATTCATTCATTTCACATAAAAAGGAGCTGAATGTACTTGACAGTCTTAAACAACACATGTAACTATGTAAAAAAATGGCCTTCATATAAAATAATTATGAATAAATATGCTGAAATCCTCATGTTTACATCACAGTTTCTGTACAAAGGGTTCCTTCTTGCTGATGCTTAGAAGCAAATATACATTCGCAAGCATTGGATGGAGGAGTAGCATGATGCTACCGCCCTCAGGTGGTGAATTATAGGACTGTTGGCTCTTACCTTCAGCGCTGGCTACTGAACACAAAGATGCAAACTGGGCTGAATTTATCAGGTGGAGGAACGCTGTGCGATAAGCTTAACATTTCAAGCAACAAGTTGTAAAAAGTAAGTATGTCAGGGGTGTTTTCTTTTATCATCGGATGATCAGATAGCTAATTAGATCTAATTTTAAAGTACAAGCTAATAAATAAGAGCCAGAAAGAAGAGACTAGTAAAAGTAAGTGTTGGTTTTTGAATAGTTCATAAGAATCTGTATTTTTGTGTGTGATGCTGTACAGGTTTTGGAATGTATGATTCAGTTTGGTTACGATTCATGTAACACCACTGGTTACTGTTTTGTGACCATTCTTGATTGCCCTCGGCGTATATGGCACAAGAAACAGAGCTGAAATGTGTCTTTTTATTTGAGGCGACGGTAATGAGCTCCAGTATATGTTAATGAAGCAGGAAACTAAAAAGAAGTCAGCTGGCCTTAGTTCGGTTTACCTTGAGCTCATTATTAAGTATTATAGATTTCCAAAGTCTAAAAGCGTGTTTCTTAATATGCCTGTATGCCTGAAAATTGTAATCATATGTTCTGCTGGGTAGGCTGTTTGGAAGGCTTGAGTTAGTTTTATCTTCATGTGTCCATTTATTTAAAATAGATTAAAACAAACATTTAAATAAGATCCCAGAGAAATTCAATGTGTTAAAGGACACACTATTGAGAACTCTACTTAGAAAGTACACACTGTTGTGTACTTTTGGAATTTAATTTAAACTTATGCACTGCCATATCATACAAAAGCATATAAACACTGGACATCTCTGCAGTAATATTCACTGTGTTTACACAGTCGAGCCCATATACTGTCCCTACTAGAAAAATAAGTTACTTAAGTCTGGTCTTGAATGCAAGTCATATCACTTTATTGGGTTTGTTGCAAGAGAAAGAGATGTCCATCATATTTTAATTTATATATTTGTCTGCCAGAAGCTACAGTCTGGTCAACCACGTTTAAACACATTTAGGTTATTTAGGAAAAAAGAAAGAATTATTACAAACCCAATTGAGCCCTTAAACCTTTTTGTTGTGCCCTTTTCTTCACTCATCAACGGTGCTCACCAGCTTGATGCTGAGATTTTTTAAATTAGTCCTAATTTTCTCAGAATACACTGCAACCAAGTCATATTTGAGATCGCCAAGAATTAGATGTCCATGTGAAGACTTACTATTTCTTAGATCTAAGCCAGACTCAATGTGTGCCTTTGAGAAACCAACACCAGAGGGAAGTGAATAAAATTCAACATGGAAAGAACAGAGATGAGTACAAACAAGCTCCAACAGAACAGTGAGAGGGAGGCGTGGAGAACGATGGCAAAAAATATCTGCCTAAAAGCTGCCAGGACAAATTACGGAGGGCTACCAGAAAAGTGTGAATGAGTAACACCTGTTTTGCTTGACTGGGGAACCTTATAGTCCAGATATGTCCACCCCCCCGCTCAGCGTGCCGGCCTTAATGCCTTAATTGTGCACATTCGCTATTTCACTGTTACATTCCAGCCACTTTACACACCCAAAACTGTAGGCCTGTGTTTCTAAAGTGAGAGGAGAGCTGGGGAGGCAGAGCAGTAAACCTTGCTGAGTACTGAGAGCATGTACCAGTCAGCTAACACAGGTTCTCCATCCATCTTCAACTGGTTCTTTTGCCTGATGACTGTGCTCTTTGCCAAACAATAGATGCCTTAATGGCCTCAGCATAGGCCAGTGGGAGTGATGTGGTAGATTACAGAAGCTGATATTATAGACCCCTGTTCAAAGACTTCATACACCTTTCACAGTTCAAACATCAGGCATTCAGTAAGACAATGATTGTTATCATCATTGCTATTATTACATCTTATTATTACATCTCCTTATTGTATTTTGTCCAACCAAACGGTCTGAAAGATATTTAAAATATATAAAATTACAAGATAAGGTGACAGTAATCCTCACAGAGATTGGCAATAAATTACTTGGCCTACTATTAATGAGGTTTCAAACTTCCTGGGATGGAATTGAATAATTGATTACTCAAGTAATCCTTTTAGCACTAAATTCTGTCATTTTATCTGCTCCACAAGACAAGCTCACTGACATATCTGATAAGGATCATATTAGTTCATGGACATATTTAGACATATGTGTACCCAACATGTTTTCATCCCAGGGCCTTAAATTACACCGCTTTGAAGAAGGCCCGACAAAAACTAGCCTGAAGCTACCCTTCAGCGTCCATATGAAAAGCCTTTTTAGTGCTTAAAAACTACTTGGTTAGGTTCAGGAAAAGACCGTGGTTTTGGTAAGGTTAAGGCAAAGATTTGCTAATTACAGACCCAAATACAAGCATTGGTTTGTCATGGAGGCTATACCTTTCAGTCAAGGTAAACAAGTAGCCAGCACTGGTTAGGCTAACGGTATGTATTAAACCTTAACGGTATGTATTATTGTTTTTTAAATATGAAATCATGACTGTGTAATTGGTAAGAGAGGTTTCCTAACAAGTATGTTCGTGTCCTAACTACTCAGACAGAGACGCAGAATTGTAGCCTCTTTTAACATTTTTTTGTCAATGACAGGCATAAAAACTGTATTGATGAGCATGAGCGGCTCAGTTAATCAACCTACTGTGACTAAGCAACCAAATAGTTTGCTAGCTGTTGACCAGCTAGCCTTGTTGTGACCTCACCTGTCCTTTCGTTACATTATAACCATAGACTGTATATAAAAAGATTATAACGACGTAAGTTAATGGGAGAGTTGAGGTCTTTGAAGAACAACAGCTAACGACCAAGATAAACCAAAACAGAGTTGATGAACATTGACCTTACATTCAGGTGGCCAGAAACATTGTTCGATAACACCTTAGCCTAAACATAAAGGTCGGCGGTAACAGCTACGTGCGGCAAAGTAGGCCTATCCATCATCAAGTATTGATGTTTTTCTGCCCCCTAGTGGCCAAAAATCAAATATGAAATTGCTGGCATCTGACCATCAATGTCACCTGATGACAAGTGGGTCTAAGTAAGTAAACAAAAGAGTTCTTTGATATATACTGCTCAAACAAATAAAGGGAACACTAAAATAACACATCCTCGATCTGAATGTATGAAATAATCTCATTAAATACTCCTTTCTTTACATAGTTGAATGTGCTGACAACAAAATCACGCAAAAATTATCAATGGAAATCAAATTTGATGGAGGTCTGGATTTGGAGTCACACTCAAAATCAAAGTGGAAAACCACACTACAAGCCAATCCAACTTTCATGTAATGTCCTTAAAACAAGTCAAAATGAGGCTCAGTAGTGTGTGTGGCCTCCACGTGCCTGTATGACCTCCCTACAACGCCTGGGCATGCTCCTGATGAGGTGGCGGATGGTCTCCTGAGGGACCTCCTCCAAAACCTGGACTAAAGCATGCGCCAACTCCTGGACAGTCTGTGGTGCAATGTAGCGTTGGTGGATGGAGCGAGACATGATGTCCCGGATGTGCTCAATTGGATTCAGGTCTGGGGAATGGGTGGGCCAGTCCATAGCATCAATGCCTTCCTCTTGCAGGAACTGCTGACACACTCCAGCCACATAAGGTCTAGCATTGTCTTGCATTAGGAGGAACCCAGGGCCAACCGCACCAGCATATGGTCTCACAAGGGGTCTGAGGATCTCATCTCGGTACCTAATGGCAGTCAGGCTACCTCTGGCGAGCACATGGAGGGCTGTGCGGCCCCCCCAAAGAAATGCCACCCAACACCATTACTGACCGACCGCCAAACCGGTCATGCTGGAGGATGTTGCGGGCAGCAGAACGTTCTCCACTCCAGACTCTGTCACATCTGTCACATGTGCTCAGTGTGAACCTGCTTTCATCTGTGAAGAGCACAGGGCGCCAGTGGCGAATTTGCCAATCTTGGTGTTCTCTGGCAAATGCCAAACATCCTGCACGGTGTTGGGTTGTAAGCACCACCCCCACCTGTGGACGTCGGGCCCTCATACCACCCTCATGGAGTCTGTTTCTGACCGTTTGAGCAGACACATGCACATTTGTGGCCTGCTGGAGGTCATTTTGCAGGGCTCTGGCAGTGCTCCTCCTACTCCTCCTTGCACAAAGGCGGAGGTAGCGGTCCTGCTGCTGGGTTGTTGCCCTCCTACGGCCTCCTCCACGTCTCCTGATGTACTGGCCTGTCTCCTGGTAGCACCTCCATGCTCTGGTCACTACGCTGACAGACACAGCAAACCTTCTTGCCACAGCTCACATTGATGTGCCATCCTGGATGAGCTGCACTACCTGAGCCACTTGTGTGGGTTGTAGACTCTGTCTCATGCTACCACTAGAGTGAAAGCAACGCCAGCATTCAAAAGTGACCAAAACATCAGCCAGGAAGCACAGGAACTGAGAAGTGGTCTGTGGTCACCACCTGCAGAACCACTCCTTTATTGGGGGTGTCTTGCTAATTGCCTATAATTT
>NC_060171.1:13840982-13842016 GCF_021292245.1 Micropterus dolomieu | reverse complement strand
CAAAACATCAGCCAGGAAGCACAGGAACTGAGAAGTGGTCTGTGGTCACCACCTGCAGAACCACTCCTTTATTGGGGGTGTCTTGCTAATTGCCTATAATTTCCACCTGTTGTCTATTCCATTTGCACAAAAACATGTGAAATTGATTGTCAATCAGTGGACAGTCTGATTTCACAGGAGTGTGATTGACTTGGAGTTACATTGTGTTGTTTAAGTGTTCCCTTTATTTTTTTGAGCAGTGTATTTACTTTCCCTCCATTGTGTTTTCCTGTTGTAACAAAAATGGAGTAGTGTGGATGGGGCTCAGAAAGCACAATTTTCCCTGTTGAAGTGAACAAAGCTGTACCTTCTTCAAATATGTTTTTTTTAACTTAAACGATTAGTGTACAGTGGGTACGGAAAGTATTCAGACCCCTTTAAATTTTTCACTCTTTGTTTCATTGCAGCCATTTTCCAAAAATCAAAAAAAGTTCATTTTATTTCTCAGTAATGTACACTCAGCACCCCATCTTGACAGAAAAATACAGAAATTTTTGCAAATTTATTAAAAAAGACAAACTGAAATATCACATGGTCATAAGTATTCAGACCCTTTGCTCAGTATTTAGTAGAAGCACCCTTTTGATCTAATACAGCCATGAGTCGTTTTGGGAAAGATGCACCAAGTTTTTCACATCTGGATTTGGGTATCCTCTGCCATTCCTCCTTGCAGGTCCTCTCCAGTTCTGTCAGGTTGGATGGTAAACGTTGGTGGACAGCCATTTTCAGGTCTCTCCAGAAATGCTCAATTGGGTTTAAGTCAGGGCTCTGGCTGGGCCATTCAAGAACAGCCACGGAGTTGTTGTGAAGCCACTCCTTCGTTATTTTAGCGGTGCGCTTAGGGTCATTGTCTTGTTGGAAGGTAAACCTTCGGCCCAGCACTGTGAGCTGTAAGGTCTTATATAGACAGGTGTGTGGCTTTCCTAATCAAGTCCAATCAGTATAATCAAACACAGCTGGACTCAAATGAAGGTGTAGAACCATCTCAAGGATGA
>NC_060171.1:13840232-13840962 GCF_021292245.1 Micropterus dolomieu | reverse complement strand
TTGGAAGGTAAACCTTCGGCCCAGTCTGAGGTCCAGAGCACTCTGGAAAAGGTTTTCGTCCAAGATATCCCTGTACTTGGCCGCATTCATCTTTCCCTCGATTGCAACCAGTCGTCCTGTCCCTGCAGCTGAAAAACACCCCCACAGCATGATGCTGCCACCGCCATGCTTGACTGTTGAGACTGTATTGGACAGGTGATGAGCAGTGCCTGGTTTTCTCCACACATACCGCTTAGAATTAAGGCCAAAAGTTCTATCTTGGTCTCATCAGACCAGAGGATCTTATTTATCACCATCTTGGAGTCCTTCAGGTGTTTTTTAGCAAACTCCATGCGGGCTTTCATGTGTCTTGCACTGAGGAGAGGCTTCCGTCGGGCCACTCTGCCATAAAGCCCCGACTGGTGGATTGCTGCAGTGATGGTTGACTTACTACAACTTTCTCCCATCTCCCGACTGCATCTCTGGAGCTCAGCCACAGTGACCTTTGGGTTCTTCTTTACCTCTCTCACCAAGGCTCTTCTCCCCCGATAGCTCAGTTTGGCCGGACGGCCAGCTCTAGGAAGGGTTCTGGTCGTCCCAAACGTCTTCCATTTGAGGATTATGGAGGCCACTGTTCTGTCTCTGAGCTCTTCAGGCAGTTCCTTTGACCTCATGATTCTCATTTGCTCTGACATGCACTGTGAGCTGTAAGGTCTTATATAGACAGGTGTGTGGCTTTCCTAATCAAGTC
>NC_060171.1:13835161-13840132 GCF_021292245.1 Micropterus dolomieu | reverse complement strand
TTCTGGTCGTCCCAAACGTCTTCCATTTGAGGATTATGGAGGCCACTGTGCTCTTAGGAACCTTAAGTACAGCAGAAATTTTTTTGTAACCTTGGCCAGATCTGTGCCTTGCCACAATTCTGTCTCTGAGCTCTTCTGGCAGTTCCTTTGACCTCATGATTCTCATTTGCTCTGACATGCACTGTGAGCTGTAAGGTCTTATATAGACAGGTGTGTGGCTTTCCTAATCAAGTCCAATCAGTATAATCAAACACAGCTGGACTCAAATGAAGGTGTAGAACCATCTCAAGGATGATCAGAAGAAATAGACAGCACCTGAGTTAAATATGAGTGTCACGGCAAAGGGTCTGAATACTTATGACCATGTGATATTTCAGTTTTTCTTTTTTAATAAATTTGCAAAAATTTCTACATTTCTGTTTTTTTCTGTCAAGATGGGGTGCTGAGTGTACATTACTGAGAAATAAAATGAACTTTTTTGATTTTTGGAAAATGGCTGCAATGAAACAAAGAGTGAAAAATTTAAAGGGGTCTGAATACTTTCCGTACCCACTGTACATTTAAGATATTGAAGAACTAGACTGGTTTGTACAACCAACAATCTGAGAAGTATATCTTATATGTCGTACTTTGAGACATATAAGATTGATTGACAGATTGATGGATCTAATAGACATAGTGAAAGTGTCTTTTTTGAAGCCAATCCTTAAGACAAATGTTGGGTATATTTTTCTCTTTGCAAATGTTTACTTAATCGTATTATGTCCGAGGACATCCTCACAAGCATGTTCAGTTTTAGGTTGGCAGGTTTGGCAGTACAATACTAGGAGTTATGAGGGTAGACTCCATGTATCAATAAAAATAAAAAAAGGAAAAACACTAAAGGTGCAATAAAATGTTCAGGAGATAAAATGATTAAACAGAGAAGCAAAATATGCTAAATTTTAATGCTCCTCATTTGCTTCACTTTCAGTTTTTCTTTGCTATATCCTATTTTTTATTTATTGCACCTGCTGCCATGGTTCAGTTACCATACATAATTTATCCTTACTGTATGTTGTTCACACTTATTATATACTTTCTTGCAGGAAAAAAAAAAAAAATCAATAAACTAATGCACTGCAGGTGAAATTCAGGTTATTATCACAATAAAACTAACAGCCATATATGGATCATAATCAAATTGTATTTTACTTTGGCTCATAAAACATCAATTAAATTTTATTTATATAGCGCCAAATCACAACAACAGTTATCTCAGAGTGCTTTTCATAAAAGAGCAGGTCTAGACCGTACTCTGTGATGTTATTTACAGAAGCCCAACTATTCCCACCAAGAGCAAGCACTTGACACAGAGGCAAGGAAAAACTTCCTTTTAAGAGCAGAACCATGGCTCAGGGTACAATAACGTTTTGTTTCTCCTATCAGACTGTAACTGTAAATAATTAAAAACAAAGTTTGTAGTTAATCGGGTAAACGTAACGATAAACATTTATTCATGTATTAAACCTTCATGTACTGCATGTGTTTCCATCATGCTCAGATGCTTTATTTGCAGAACACTACACATGGGGTTCATCGTATTTGTAAAGATGATCTGAAATTATTTAAGGGTGAATTAAAGAAAAAAACAAAACACAAGGGCAGTCATTTAGAATGCCATTTATGTCATTGACAGAATCTAATACAAATGCATACACATACATTTCACCACCTACAACCACTACTGCAATAAACATCACCATACAAATAGAAAAAGAATCCGAGGTTGGCTTTCAAGCTTGGGAGGGGGTCATGAAGAGCCATGAGCTCACATGCTCACAAACTAGTTCATACACATTCAAAAAGAGCATCCAGTATGTACACGCACGCACGCACGCACGCACGCACACACACGCACACACACACACAAAGCTTATATAACAGCATTAAAGAAGAATGGCTGTAAAAAGGCATATAGGGGAGGGAGTGTGTTACAGTATACAATATGAAAGGGAACAGGGTTAACAGCAAAGTGTACATCAAAACATTTTTAACAGTTAAGCCAACTTTACTTAATATAAATATTCTTCATCCAAAAGTCAGTGCAGTGCCTTCTGCTCAGGCTTCACCTGGTCCTCATGCCTGGTCCACTTTACTCCCAGTCTGTGCTAGACCTGGTCCAAAAAAATGACTGTTTCCACTTTACACACAAATCGTTTTACATCAGTTTTGTCTCTGATCTCCCACTTTATCAGTGGTTTATGTGTATGTGTTAATGCATATGTATGTGTTTTTTTGCCACCCAGTACCTCAAAAGTCCAGCTGTGAAGTACAGGAGTTTGTTTTCTCTACCAATTAGCCAATAGAAAAAGAGATCAACAAATTTACAAGTGTCCTTTTTGTTCTTTTCTCCTTAATTCCCTTTTTTGAAAAAGAAGTTCACAGATAGAGCCGCTCTACTGGATTCCCCTGAAGAGACACATTGCAAAGACCATGGCAAAGAGCTGAGAAAAGGAGGAAAATGCAATGATTAGCACACAGGGAAACAATGACAACATGTGAAACTAGAACAGCAGTCCCACTCTGGATAACAGAGTTTTAAAATTGGTTACATGTATTTCTCAATACTGAGTTCAATGTTTCAAAACTCTCAACACAACAACAGCCACCACTGTAGACTAAACTGAATAACCTTTCATTGCTTATGACACAAAATGCATTCAATGGCCACATTCTTCCCTATTTCGTGAATTGTTTTCTCAATTAAACCCTACCACAACACTACCAAAACTGTGTAGTTACACTTAATTTGCACATGTTTACATGCTATTTTACAAACCAATTACTTTAATTTGACAGCAAATTGTGACATTCCGCTACATCTACAGTAACAAAAAAAACACATACGCACAAAAAAAAAAAACATAAACCACTAATCGGACCAGACAATACTGAATGCCTCAATTTATTCCTGGCTAACTTGCGCCAGGTGAGGAAAAGGGCAAGAGAGTTTTGTATTGCATGACTGGATTTATAGCTAGTAACTATATACCAAGTTACTAAAAATTAACTTGAAAGACAAAAGTGATACATACTGAAATGCTATCGGTTGTAACTGGTCTTATGACGGACAACATTTTCTGGTTGGGAGACAAATGTTGTCAGTCTTAAGATACAAGAGTTGATCCTGAGATGTGAATGAAGTGCTTCGGCTCCATTTGTGCATTATGGATGTGCAATTAAGTGTATGTTGGTAAAGAAAACAGTGTGAACAAAAGCATGCATGTAGCCAATTGTAAAAAAAAAATGTAAAAAAGCAGTCCAGTCAAATCTATGTTCATGTAATACCAAGGATCAACACTAGATGGAGATCTTGGTGTACAAGGAGCTTTCATATAACACCACACATATTCAGGCAGATATTCCTCAGCTTAAATGAATGTTAACACAACAGAAGTGGCAAAGAAAATGCTGCATATGTGATGATTTAACTCAAATGAAAACCCTTCATACCTCAATGGTCAGAACCACGATGGCCAGCGCTCCAGCCACATAGATGTACAGTTCAAAGTAGTCAACTACTGCAGAGTAACAGCCCTGTGGACACACAAAAGACGTTACGCTCAGCATAGAATCAATAGGCTATAAAGTTGAAGAATTGCAGAGACAATTAAAGTAACATCACAGTTAATCGAGTGAGGCTTTGAACAAAGGCCTGGTTGAATGTGTGGGAAGCAAGGCCTCCAGCAGTACTGTCTTTTAATGAGGGCTCTTTGTGTGAATGAACAGAGAGACACACGCATTGTGGACACCTTGCATTGTTCTAGTGGCTTGAAAGACAACAGGTGGAGAGCACAGAAAACTTCTTCCTATCAGCTTTCACTGTAATTACATTTCACTCCAAGGCTTTCTTTACACACATGGAAGCCGGAATGTGGGTACGTGTATGTGTAACTGTGAAGCACACCTAATTGTCACATATTCATATACTTATTATCCTCTACTTTTGCACACATGTATGCTCCACAAAAATTCCACTTTACCATTGTATGCACACTTACACAAAACACTCACACGTGCTCAGATGCATACATACACTGGTTTCTCCACACTATAACACATAGTAAGATGGCCTCCTATGACACCCAAAACAAGGAAAAGCACTAATCAGTCATGGAGGAGCCAGCAAGCCCCTGGATGTCACCCCTCAGCTGTCTGCTCTAATTAAGCCTGAAGGTGGTTTGGAAGGAGGGAGAAAGAGAGAGAGGGTGAGAGAAGATGTCATGACAGATGTCAGAAGTTACCTTGTTATTGCGGAACATCATACTGCCTGATAAGCACTGCTCCTGGGTGATATAGGCCAACTCCCTGGTCTGACTGGCATGCTGGCAGCAGGCTTCTGGCACCATATGATTTTGGTTGATTAGCCTGAACAGGCTGTCCTTAAAATCCTCTGGGCTGTTCACCCCACAGCATTCAAACTGATGGGAGGAGAGGAGAGAATAGGAGAAGAATTGCTGAGTGCCTCTTTGTGCACTGGTGTGTGGTCCACAGTGTGCGTGCACCAATCCAGCATGAATATTGACCTAAATGTCTAGGATTTTATCTATAAAATATTGCCCCTTGACGCCAGGCTGCAAACCTTCCTGTTTCCACTGTTAGTGGAAGCAATGAGTTGGTAAAAGCTACAGTGTGTAAGCACTTTGCCATATGTGCAGTAGCCTTACTGTAGTCATGATGGCATTCCATGTGGAGGTGAAGACGTCAGTGTTGTTGTAGCCCTGATAATGTCTCTTCAGCTCCTTGGTGAAGTACTCTCTGGTCAGCTAAAAAAAATAGCCGGCAAGAGCACAGGTTAGTGTCACCACAGGCATGATATGTTTTTTTTCACTTAGGTATCATTTTAATGGGGGATTGCAGCCATTTTACACATCAAAGTCTATTGTCTGGAGGAAAAAAAAAAAAAAAAAAAGGTATTACGTCTGGGGG
>NC_060171.1:13816193-13835061 GCF_021292245.1 Micropterus dolomieu | reverse complement strand
CACAAACTAGTTCATACACATTCAAAAAGAGCATCCAGTATGTACACGCACGCACGCACGCACGCACGCACACACACGCACACACACACACAAAGCTTATATAACAGCATTAAAGAAGAATGGCTGTAAAAAGGCATATAGGGGAGGGAGTGTGTTACAGTATACAATATGAAAGGGAACAGGGTTAACAGCAAAGTGTACATCAAAACATTTTTAACAGTTAAGCCAACTTTACTTAATATAAATATTCTTCATCCAAAAGTCAGTGCAGTGCCTTCTGCTCAGGCTTCACCTGGTCCTCATGCCTGGTCCACTTTACTCCCAGTCTGTGCTAGACCTGGTCCAAAAAAATGACTGTTTCCACTTTACACACAAATCGTTTTACATCAGTTTTGTCTCTGATCTCCCACTTTATCAGTGGTTTATGTGTATGTGTTAATGCATATGTATGTGTTTTTTTGCCACCCAGTACCTCAAAAGTCCAGCTGTGAAGTACAGGAGTTTGTTTTCTCTACCAATTAGCCAATAGAAAAAGAGATCAACAAATTTACAAGTGTCCTTTTTGTTCTTTTCTCCTTAATTCCCTTTTTTGAAAAAGAAGTTCACAGATAGAGCCGCTCTACTGGATTCCCCTGAAGAGACACATTGCAAAGACCATGGCAAAGAGCTGAGAAAAGGAGGAAAATGCAATGATTAGCACACAGGGAAACAATGACAACATGTGAAACTAGAACAGCAGTCCCACTCTGGATAACAGAGTTTTAAAATTGGTTACATGTATTTCTCAATACTGAGTTCAATGTTTCAAAACTCTCAACACAACAACAGCCACCACTGTAGACTAAACTGAATAACCTTTCATTGCTTATGACACAAAATGCATTCAATGGCCACATTCTTCCCTATTTCGTGAATTGTTTTCTCAATTAAACCCTACCACAACACTACCAAAACTGTGTAGTTACACTTAATTTGCACATGTTTACATGCTATTTTACAAACCAATTACTTTAATTTGACAGCAAATTGTGACATTCCGCTACATCTACAGTAACAAAAAAAACACATACGCACAAAAAAAAAAAACATAAACCACTAATCGGACCAGACAATACTGAATGCCTCAATTTATTCCTGGCTAACTTGCGCCAGGTGAGGAAAAGGGCAAGAGAGTTTTGTATTGCATGACTGGATTTATAGCTAGTAACTATATACCAAGTTACTAAAAATTAACTTGAAAGACAAAAGTGATACATACTGAAATGCTATCGGTTGTAACTGGTCTTATGACGGACAACATTTTCTGGTTGGGAGACAAATGTTGTCAGTCTTAAGATACAAGAGTTGATCCTGAGATGTGAATGAAGTGCTTCGGCTCCATTTGTGCATTATGGATGTGCAATTAAGTGTATGTTGGTAAAGAAAACAGTGTGAACAAAAGCATGCATGTAGCCAATTGTAAAAAAAAAATGTAAAAAAGCAGTCCAGTCAAATCTATGTTCATGTAATACCAAGGATCAACACTAGATGGAGATCTTGGTGTACAAGGAGCTTTCATATAACACCACACATATTCAGGCAGATATTCCTCAGCTTAAATGAATGTTAACACAACAGAAGTGGCAAAGAAAATGCTGCATATGTGATGATTTAACTCAAATGAAAACCCTTCATACCTCAATGGTCAGAACCACGATGGCCAGCGCTCCAGCCACATAGATGTACAGTTCAAAGTAGTCAACTACTGCAGAGTAACAGCCCTGTGGACACACAAAAGACGTTACGCTCAGCATAGAATCAATAGGCTATAAAGTTGAAGAATTGCAGAGACAATTAAAGTAACATCACAGTTAATCGAGTGAGGCTTTGAACAAAGGCCTGGTTGAATGTGTGGGAAGCAAGGCCTCCAGCAGTACTGTCTTTTAATGAGGGCTCTTTGTGTGAATGAACAGAGAGACACACGCATTGTGGACACCTTGCATTGTTCTAGTGGCTTGAAAGACAACAGGTGGAGAGCACAGAAAACTTCTTCCTATCAGCTTTCACTGTAATTACATTTCACTCCAAGGCTTTCTTTACACACATGGAAGCCGGAATGTGGGTACGTGTATGTGTAACTGTGAAGCACACCTAATTGTCACATATTCATATACTTATTATCCTCTACTTTTGCACACATGTATGCTCCACAAAAATTCCACTTTACCATTGTATGCACACTTACACAAAACACTCACACGTGCTCAGATGCATACATACACTGGTTTCTCCACACTATAACACATAGTAAGATGGCCTCCTATGACACCCAAAACAAGGAAAAGCACTAATCAGTCATGGAGGAGCCAGCAAGCCCCTGGATGTCACCCCTCAGCTGTCTGCTCTAATTAAGCCTGAAGGTGGTTTGGAAGGAGGGAGAAAGAGAGAGAGGGTGAGAGAAGATGTCATGACAGATGTCAGAAGTTACCTTGTTATTGCGGAACATCATACTGCCTGATAAGCACTGCTCCTGGGTGATATAGGCCAACTCCCTGGTCTGACTGGCATGCTGGCAGCAGGCTTCTGGCACCATATGATTTTGGTTGATTAGCCTGAACAGGCTGTCCTTAAAATCCTCTGGGCTGTTCACCCCACAGCATTCAAACTGATGGGAGGAGAGGAGAGAATAGGAGAAGAATTGCTGAGTGCCTCTTTGTGCACTGGTGTGTGGTCCACAGTGTGCGTGCACCAATCCAGCATGAATATTGACCTAAATGTCTAGGATTTTATCTATAAAATATTGCCCCTTGACGCCAGGCTGCAAACCTTCCTGTTTCCACTGTTAGTGGAAGCAATGAGTTGGTAAAAGCTACAGTGTGTAAGCACTTTGCCATATGTGCAGTAGCCTTACTGTAGTCATGATGGCATTCCATGTGGAGGTGAAGACGTCAGTGTTGTTGTAGCCCTGATAATGTCTCTTCAGCTCCTTGGTGAAGTACTCTCTGGTCAGCTAAAAAAAATAGCCGGCAAGAGCACAGGTTAGTGTCACCACAGGCATGATATGTTTTTTTTCACTTAGGTATCATTTTAATGGGGGATTGCAGCCATTTTACACATCAAAGTCTATTGTCTGGAGGAAAAAAAAAAAAAAAAAAAGGTATTACGTCTGGGGGGGTGGAGTTAGAAAACAGTGAGCCTACTAGAACTCGGTAACCAGCTCCTCATGTCTACTTGAAGCTAGTGACTTTAGGCTACGAGGCTACATTAGCTGCTACTAGCATAGCACACCCAAATCACCCAAGTCGACCCAAGTCGAGTTGCCCTGGGGGTAATGTAGCCGCCAGGTTTTGACAAAGATGAATGCGTGGAATATAAAAGACGATATCTCTGGTTATGTTCCTTTGATTTTGGTCTTTTTTTACTGTTCATAGTGAGTCCAAAAATGTTAGGAGTGCAATGATAAATCTGTGGAGTACTCTTTAGTGTTGTTTATGCACAAACAATCATACAAGAAGGCTAAATAAATAAGGAACAGTTTAATATTAAATCAGAAACTGGTGACAGAACAAGTAAAGAAAAGTATGAATACGAGAAGGCATGAGATCCCAGCTTTTGGATATTTGATACTAGTGCTATATGAAAACATTTTGGTATTGAAAAAAACCCCAGCCTTACTGGACAATGGTGACAAAAGGTGAAGTAAATACTGTTGCAACTTACATGCTCCCGAAATATGAAGGCCAGGATGGCAGCAGCCAGCTCGGCTAAGAAGATGAGTAGGATGAGCATGAAGAACTGCAATAAGACCGAATAAAAAAAAAAAAGTGAGACAGAGTAGGACAAGCTGGATAAGTGTCAGAAAATGTGCATGTCACTTAAAATCACATTCTGTCTATGCCCGCTTCGCTCAGCTTTAACTATACATGAGACTCGAGGCACAAAGGCAAATAGAAGGGCATTTTGCTCTTTTAGCTTTCAGTTTTAAGCATGGCAGTCCAAAAACTGACAGACAGAATAATCAACACGCATGCACACAAACAAGATCAGTAACAGAACTATATTTTGAATTTGTCTGTCGACTCACAAAGAGGAGCAGACACTTGTTTTCGCGGATGGCTCCACAGCAGCCCAGGAAGCCCAGAAGGAAGAGCATGCCTCCCATGCCCAGGATAATGTAGACACCAGTGAATAGCAGGGGGTTGGCTGCTACAATTTCCCTGAACCCTGTGGGATCCACCAGCACCCACACTCCCACTCCCAGGAGGAAAGAGCCCCCCAGCTGATGGAGGAACAAGAAAGCAGACACTAGTTAGACAAAACAGGAATTGGCTGCATTTTAAAAATTAATGGAAACTCAGAGGATAGCGCTGTATCCCCACTGGCACACAAAAACATTCAACAAGATGTCATTTAATGGAAAATAAATTTGTGCTTTTTTCCAGGAAAACATGCTGGTAATGCAAATCTTTGAAAGGCTGGGGTGAGATGAGATGGCAGATAAAAGGATGGATATCTAGAGAGCCATAATGTCTTAGTAGGGGGTGGATGGAGACATCTAGCCTGCTTCAACTATCCCTGCTAAAGAAATTCACAGCACTGCAGCCTCCATCCTCTCCCATCCTCCCTTTCACTAAAACCTTATCTGCCACTTTGGGGTGACTCATGTGATTAAGAAAAGAAGGTACTGAGGTGTGTGTGTGTGTGTGTGTGTGTGTGTGTGTGTGTGTGTGTGTGTGTGTGTGTGTGTGTGTGTGTGTGTGTGTGTGTGTGTGGAGGGGAGAGTATTATATACTTCTACCACAATCCTCTTCCTCTGACACAGGGAGAGACCTGGGCTTCAGCAAATGAAAGCCACTCCATATTGGAGGTAGAGGTTGTGGTATGAGGAAAGGAGATAGCCATATTGGAAGCACCACTGGGCTTGAAAAATGCTTATGTGTTACATGAGTGTGAAGTGCCCATAGAAAGAAAGAAAGGGATGGCAGTGAAATATAGTGGTTGTTATTGAGTTATGCTAACAGCTAAGTTCATTCTTTGCTCCGCTGAGTGCATTATTAGCCCAGCCCTGAACAACCACATCTGAGAAGAGTCTCTAAGCGGTTTGGTTGCGCTTAATAAAGCAGGAAAAGAGACAAACCTTCTTACTCTGACCCTCCCCCCTTTACAGGCTCAGACTAACAGGATTACCCTTGATGGTCTGATCAAGACTGATAAACTCAGGTGCCAGTCACAAACTCTGTATGGCACTGTGTGCCTCAGATGTGTGTCAGCACACTAAAATCTAATCAAAAGAGAATTTGATAGAATCAAGATTGCCTCCGTCTAATGAAATGCAAATGTGGCTCCATTAGTCAGTTGAGCAGGGGGAGGTCAGAAACCCATCTTAAATCATTAGATTGACACTAACTTCAGAGATAGCCAGATGAAGTATATTTGAGAAAGAGATGAAAATACTTACAAAGATGAGGAAATTGAAGACAAACATGAGGTACTTGATGCAGCTGAGACAGTCCCCCTCCATGGTTGTCCCTCGCGCTGAAGCCTCTCCCTGCCCCTGAGATGAAACAACATAAAGCGCACCACTTAATGAATCCTGCCAAATGCTCACAGTATTCCCATTCTCTTGCACTCTGGATAGGAATTCAGATGAAACTGCCAAGAAAATAATACTCTGCAAAAACCTGCTCACATTTTTAATGAGTTCTGCCACTCAAACATGCAATACACACACACATACAGGCCTGTCAGGTAATTTGGTCCAATTTGAGCTGAAAATCCTTGTATTATCCCCCCAGGTGCTCTGTACCAGCTACAGTTTGTCAGCAGTCCCTAAGTAACTACAAGTTTAGGCTACACAATGTCAACCCAACCTGACACAACTCATCTCGCTGCACACCGTGACAACTTATGTAATTTTAAAGACGCACTTTCACAGTCAGATGTCCCGATTGCCTATCAGCACTTCCTATCTCTGCGCAGATGGGGTCCCCAGGTTCAGTGTGACCCGAGGGGCTGTCTATCTCAGAGCATTTTAAGGGTATGAGTCCTGACTCTGGCTCCATGAGCATTAAACGACAAAGTATGGCCCTTAATATGGAGCTTCTTCTTAATGTAATGAGAGGCAGAGGCCCTGTGCTCCCATCAGCCAACCCTCTATCTAACATAAACACACTTTCCCTGATGAGGGCCTGTCCTGGAAGCACTCCTGGTTAATGAAGAATGCCTCTCCTGCATAGGAGACAACATGGGTTCCTCAGTATCCATGACCTTGTGTGTGTTATTATATATATATATATATGCATTTTTTTTTTTCCCCCCTACCATTCTGCAAATGAACAAGATTTTCCCCTCAGGGAGGATAGGAATTGTCTAAGGAATCTTCTCTACATATTCTGCAAAAACCTGTAGTGGAAACGATCTGTGGGGCAGCTTAATTGCAGTCTCAGTGAAAGAAGAAAACTAATTACTGGGCAGAAATGAACTGGCCGTCTTTGCTTTGTAGTTGTGATTATTAATTTGCTCTCCCATAGTGATAGCCAGGACTGAGTCTGGGTAACAAGCAGATTAAAAAGCGATTTCTCTGAGGAAGTGTAAATAGGTTTGCACATCTAGGCAGCTACACACTGCCATCTCTAATTGAAAACATTGTCTGTACTTTGCAGCATGTCCGTCAAATCAGAATCAGAATCAGAATCAGTTTTATTGCCAGGTATGTGTACACATACGTGGAATTTAACTCAGGATTGTACATTGCTCACGATGTGCTTACTTATACAATAATACCATAACACAATAATAAAATAAAATCAGACACAAACTACAGAATAGACAACACTAATATACACACTATGAACAAAACAATATAGACAAATAGTGCAGTGATCAGAGTGCAAAGGATGCAAGAGTAAACTATTCTCATTATCTACATGTTGAAGGTGGATATGATATACAGGTACACATACATGCATACATGCATACATGTACACATGTACATAGTGTAATGGAGTACACAGTGTGATGGAGTAAATGTAATCTCATAATCTTCCGGCAGTCTTTCCAATGCCTGATGTGCTTTCAGATGACTCCTCTGGGTGATCTCTCTGCTTCTTTGAGGCAGCAGGGAAGTTTGGGATATGATCGACACCAGCTTTTATTTCTGTCCGTCTTTGAAGGGGTTCTGCTGTCGCTCAAATGGGATTCAGCCTTGACCCTTTCACCCCTTAGAGTGGGAAATTCACGTTTTCAGGTGAAACAAACCATAATCTCTCCAAACCAATGTCTTAAACAAGGACTGCACAACTGCTTGCTGCAATGATTTTACACAGACGCACGGCAATAATGCTAAATCATAACCTGTATCTTTTTCTAATCTGTTTTTCTTTTATTGTGGTGTGTTTGCACTGGTTTGGTTTTCCTGCTGATTTTAATTTCAATGTGCAGCTCCATAGAACCGTTTTTTTTTGTCTTTGTTCAATGTAGTCCTGTGTAAGTTGCCTTGCCAATAACATTGAACAATACTAAAGATGATGAAGGCAGTCTTTGTCTGCTGTGGGCACGAGTTAACATAGAATGAGAACATCTCCTCCCCTCACCAGCCTGAGGGCTTATTATTTTTTCCTCTCCTTCTTTCCTCCTCAGACCCAAGGAAATTGATTTAGAGCTATGGTTAAACAGCTCCTGTAAATCATAATTATATGCTTAGGTATTGATCACCCTCCTAGTGGTACTCTGAAAGCAACCAACAGCCTCACTGCATGAGAAGGGTTTTAATTAACCCCTCCTCTTTCTAAGCCTCTCTGAAAGACCTAATGAGGGCACAGGAGGTTTTAATTGAGATTTGCATACATTACAGTCTCTGAAAAAAGCATCAGAAAAAGGCCCTTTCTCATCCCTTCTGCGCTCCACTGTTAGTCCAGGGCCCCTATGAAGAGTGCAAACTGTATTTATTGGAGCAGGGGATGAAGAAGCGGAACGAGGAGGGGTGGAAGGGGTTGGCTGGAAAAACTCTCAGGGCTCAGCTCACATCTCATTCTCCAAACAAAATGTCTGATTTCTCCTCCAGCTTCACCCTTTTGCTCTTCGCTCCCGTCTCAGGGTCAAACCAACTGTCAGATCTGGAGCCAATTTTCTTTTCTGCATTAAAATGCATTGGATGCTTAAAAATGAAGTGGACTATAAGGGCCTAGCTAGGCTCCAAATAACACGCCATGGTGCAAACCAGCACAGTATAAATCAAACTGCCACAGAGACCCGGAGAAAGTGCAGAGTAAACAAACTGGTCTTTCCAATGGCTCCCATGGGATCGCAGGTCCTCATTGATCACAGCCTAGCAGTAGAGATCAGACCACTAAGTCTCTATGAATATTCTGCAGAGTACATTATGTAGACAAGGGAAACGTGGGTCACACCCCAAGAGCTGTAGCCTTACAACAACATCCACATGTTACTATTAGATTTACGGCAGATTTTCCTCAGCTGTGCTGCTTTGCTAAGGTAGCAATGTGTCAAAATAAGGAGTTCTGTTGCATTGTGTTTGTATACACTACCAAAGAAAACACACCCATTAAAAACAAACATGATACACACAGCAGGAAGAAATACTGCATTGCTATAGTTGCATACAATGTGTTTGTTGCCTGGAAATACTGTATGAATGTCCTCAATCTGACAATCTAACTGTCTTTCCCTGAGGTATAGAGTAAATGCCAACTCCATCTACGTCTGCAGCGTCTCCCGTTACTGACATCATGAAATGCCACACGGCACTAAGATCCCATTGTTTACTCTTGGCAAAGACCGATCCACGGCCAGCTTGGACTGTGGAACCCGGCATGGTTGAGTTTGATAGTAGATAAATGAGAACTGATCCTAAATCAACTTCACAGTACCGGCAGAAGGCAGAGCTCTGTAATGAGGGCAAGCTCGTCTGACCTACATTCTTCTCAGTATGAGAAATTCTGAAACCTTGCTACGGGCCTTTTTTCATGCTGAACTCAGAAAACCAGAGGTCTGTTCGGCTAGCATCTACACAATCAACCACGATGGCCATGTCAGCTCGTTATAATTAAAAGATAAAGAAGACATGGTCCTGCATTAAGAGTGCTCCATATATAAATAGTACACCCTTGGATGGTTCCCCTTGAAGTTGACACTTTCAGCATGGTTAATGAAGTGAGTCCATATTCCCCTGCTGCACTGGCCATCGGGCTGAACAAATGGATCAGCACGACAAGGACACTGTATCTGCTCCGTGCCAAACTATTGCCACCCTCCAACCCCTGATAACCAGCCAGTTCACTTCATCTTGAGCATGAGCCTGCATAACAAATAATCATTACTACTGAAACCCTCTTGAGGTTGTAAGGGTTTAAACGTCAATGACCCTCTAAATGATCACCTGTAGTTGAACCCTGGGGACGGTGCATTTCGTCCTCTGGCTCCCTGATGCAGCTGGAGCAGGTGTGTTTTTTTATCTACTGTATGCCACTCTAAAGCTCTCTCCGGAGTGTGCTATTACTCTCTGATAATAACACTAAGGGACCACACACATGCCACATCACCCTTTATCTCAATTAAAAACCCATTTTCATATTTCTCCATGACTTCCTAAAGCAGCCGCAGCAAGTAAACACCCCAAAATCCGAATAAAGACAGGCTCCTCTGGCAGTGAGCAGGGCTCCCCTGAGGCGCACCATGTCCCTTAATGAACCTCCAATTAGGAGAGAATGAGCCCTGGGCCGGGCTGTCACACTGAGGAGCTTTGAAGTGCACTGAATGCTAAACAGCTATAGCACTGTATGCAGCTTTGGAGGGCATACAGCTTACAGACAACAAGGAACAACCACAGAGAGAAAGTGTACGAAAGTAGCTCAAAGGCAACCCAGCACAGTGTGTGTGGGTGTTGCTCACACATGAGCAGAGTGTAGAAATTCAGCCGGGTTTGGGAAGTTTGAGAAACTGCAACGCTTACAAGCAAAGGTCCTAATGTCTGTTAGATGCTCAGGACATACAAATACTCTCTGGCAAGCTTAGCCTAATGAGTTTTCACAGTACATATACAGGATTGGTGAACGGTATCAGCTTCTGCACATTATGGGCATTGCTAGTTCACGACAAAAAAAGGGCACTCTGATGAATTCACACTGCCTTGCAAACCCATTTATCATTTCAGTCCATTGTTCCTATACGTGCTGTGAATCTAAAGCAGTTCTTATCTGAGCCTGTGAGGGGAGGCCTCCTGACCCATTCAGTTTGGATATGAGATTGTGTGAATCCCCGAAGGCAGAAGTCCTCTGACCAGGCAGCTGACACACTCCTGAACAACAGGCTGATTAACTAGAGAAGACTCCCAGAATGAACAAATGCACAGTCAAACAGACTGACCATGTGTTGTCAACAGCACTGCGGGCCACATTCTTGACATCCCAAATGGGCACACATCCAGCTGGTCAATACTAACAGTTGCTCATACTCCTACAGTGACATTGATTCTCCGGCTCCTTAGATAAGGAAAATTGGTAGGGGGGTGGGGGCATTGATTGCTTCTTGGTTAACTCGAGCAGACATGTGATAGAGATGAGCAGATTTTGGCTTCTACTGAACACTAGTGTGTGTGTGTGTGTGTCTGTGGGTGTGTGATCTTCGCTCTCTCAAAGCAGAGATTCTCACTTAATTGTGTCGGCACCTCTATCTGGCTGAGTGAAGATACAAACTGGCTGCGCGGGACTGGATCAATACCAGGCCCAGGCACATGGTCAATGCTGCATTGATCCCCTGGAGTTCCAGCTCGTAGTCCACTGGTTGTCTGGCAGTGAGGGAATGTGGTAGCAGCACACAATGAACACATAAACACTTCTGCACCACCGCCTGCTTGGACTCAGCGCGGGCTTTTCCCATGGGGTGCTTTGGAGGATGACACATTGTCACAGGGGTTTTCCACAAAAAATTGTTATAACTCAATTCAAAACTAAATGCACATTAATTACTTTGACGACAATAGGGGGAATTTTTTCCCTCTACTTTTGCCATCTTGCCTTGTTCATTCTTTAGTGGGTTTTTCTGCAAGTCCCCACAATCTTAGCCAAAATCCTCTTATTAAGTCAAGTCAATTTTATTTATACAGCCCAATATGACAAATCACAATTTGCCTCAAGGGGTTTTACAATCTGTAGAACACCCTCGGTCCTTAGACCCAATATGAACGAAAATCCCCCCAAAAAAACTTTTAACAGGGAAAAAAAAATGGAAGAAACCTCAAGAAGAGCAACAGAGGAGGCATCCCTCTCCCAGGACGGTGTGTACAGAATAGATTCACAACAGAAAATCATAGCATACACTATTATGATCATAAAATGTAGATTGTAAAATGTAAGAGAAGAGGATGGATCCAGAGGGACAATCATGTCAGAGTCATGAGGAGTGGAATCGATATCAGTTCCTCGCCTGAAAAAAAGTTTAAAAAATCCTATCAATAATCTCACCAAGTCTACTTTGTCCAGTGTCTGACCCTCAGGCAAGAGACAATTAAAATGTTGGTGATGTTGTCTCTGGACTATGTTTTAAATACTGTTCAAGTCGAGGATATTGTCTTCGTCAACTCTCCATATAAAGAGTGTTTAAATCACAGATGGCCTCAGCAGAAGTAAACAATGGGAGATTTAAGGAAAGGCACCGCTTTCAGCCTCAGGGGACTAAACACAGAAGGACTCTTAGGAGTGTAAACATGAGCAGGAGCACAAAATGCACAGCGACACACATACCACACACACACACACACACACACACACACCTTTGCTCGCATATCACCAAATCAGAACAGAAAGAACACAAAATGTGCACTACAATCAAACAAATAGTTGTCTTATGGCTCAAATACACCGTTTTGTGAAATCCATTGGGGATCGTTTTTAGCACATGTTGGAACCTTTCCAGCCCTCCAATAAGGACACTGGTCTCCACGGCAACTTGGATATGGGGTACGAGTGGCCTTTGTCTGCAGAGCAGTGTTTGGCATCTCCACTTAGCACTAGTTCCTGTTAGAAAACAAAGGGGAGTAGAGACGAGCACTTTATGACGGTGACAGCTTGGCCAGCCATTTGTCTAATAAGCGATCACTCACACCCAGTTGCAAAGCCATATGTTGGTTTGAATATAGCTAGTTCCTCCGTGTAGAAGGCCAAAAGCTGTTTTACTACTTGCTGATGACTCCATGTAGCATACACACAGAACCTTCATACACTTGGATAAAGTTCAACGAAAGAAAAAGAAAAACAGCAAAAACAACTGTGTAACCTAATTTGTGTTACAGGCTGCGGTTTCACAGCGCAATGCAAAGATTAAAACAAAGCCTTGAGGACGGAGCGTGTGAATGTTTGTGTTTTTGTGGGAGCCTCACATGAAAGAGATTACCCACATATACTGGATGCCCCACTGCAAATAAAAACTTCATAGAAATAAACCAAGTGTGCAAATGCCTTTGCATTTTCACTGTAGCTTTTCTGCTACAGTGTAGCAGAACACATATGATACTTTTATCGTGCCATTTAATTTGGATGATGATGATTTTGGAGCACTCAGTTGAAAACTTCTTTTCATTTAAATATGGCAAAACAATCTCACCACAAGGTCCATTTAGTAGCTATTCTTGAACTTTCTTAGTCAGCAGACGTAGTTTGCCCAGTTGCAAATATGGATGTTAAAATTTTCATTTCATTCTGATAAGATTGTTTTGTCAGCTGCTATAAGTAAGGTAAGGTAAAACATGAACTTCAATCCCCATATTTAAGCCAACATGGACATGGGCAAACAGCTACTAGATGGACTCTGTAGTGAAATTGCTTTGTCAACTACAGTTTCCAAAGCATGGACTTTCAATCTCAATAATCTGTACTGATTATGATGACGCTCTTTCATTGTTGTTTTTTTCAAGTGATTGCTGGGATCTGGAAAGATAGTGACATTGCTACAACTTAGTATGATGGGGCAACAAACATAAGGAGTCAACAAGTTTAGCCAGAATATCTAAACCACCAGGTAAAATTGACAGTGAGCAACCAAAATCCCTCAGGACTAATGCACCATGGTAAATCATTGTACCAGGAAGTCTGTCTGTAATTGAATGTTCATACATGACTGAGTGGGTAATCATTTTTAATACATAACTTTTCCTCTCCCCTCCAAATAAATTTGTTAACATTTGTTTCAAACGGATTTGGTCATCTGACTGCTCGTCTTTCTTACCCTGTCTTTTATGTTTTATATGTTGCAATGTTCCCTGGTTTCAGAAACTCATTATGAGAGTACAAGCTTATTATTACCAATAAAAACTGTGTCCAAAAAAACAAGACCCAAATTGTAATGTAAATTTCCTTCCTAAAATGAGGCTCAAGAATCTGGTTATAATCTTACATGTCGCTTGCACATGTAACAGACACATCTATTTGTCTGCTTGGCTGCTTTTATGGTTATGTGCTATGACTGATTACAACTGATGTGTCTGGGTCTAAACTCCCCTTTAACCTTTCAATCTATACACGTCTGCTGCTCAGTCGTGCCTGGAATACTAATGTTACAAATGTCAATGCAAATCAGAGGCTAACAAAGACAGTGCTGGCCCACTGTGGTGGTAAAGGGACAAAAGCACTTCACTTCGCAGGACCCGGCTCTCGCTAGCACCATGCCTCCCATTGACGGTAACAATGGCTTTACGCCTGTGCTGTCAGCATCTTCTTCATCTGAAAAGAGTCTGTCAACAAGCTCTTTCTGCTGTTTCTCTTACTGATTTAACATGCGTCTGCTAAAGTGCAATCACTGCTGGATTTGGTGGAAATCATTGGGCAGAAATGTCTTTCACAGGGAAATATGTATTAAAGACAAAAGTTGTGGGTTTTCTTCAAGACCACGTGTGCTTCATATATAGATAAAATACTATCATACCATGTGGATTTGCTTGTGCTTCTTTTTTGTTCAGGTGAAGCTGATGACTTCTCTCGATTCTCTCTCCTCTCCTGTTTTCATGGGCTGTTGAACAGAAGGGGAAAAAGCAGAGGTCAGGACTGTGCTAATGAGATGAATAAACAGTCAGGCACCGGCAAGAAGACAAAAGAATGGCACATTTGTCTTGGTATGCTTAATTCATTTAAGCAGAATAAGACCGTGAGCTTGAAAAAAACAACACAAAATAAAATTCTAGGACACTTAAAATGACAGAATTTGCATTTATTATGTATGAAGCACTCGCTCCCAGTAGTGAGCTAATTTAAGACTGTAACAGCGTTTTATCTGTGTGAATATTTCACTTCTCAGCTGGAAGGCAAAATTAACTGAAAGAATAAAAAAAAATAGTAGCAGTCCAGGCCTGTGTTCTGGGCAGGTAAAATTTTAATATCTTTGCCTTGCGGTATTAAAATCTGCATACCTTCTCACTTGGATAATATTATTTTATTAGAGGACCTAACACACCACAGTCCCCACATACAGCTTCTGACGTGACCTTGATAAGCATCTGAAGTCATGCATTATTCACTGAAAGAGAAATACCTTGCTTTTCTTACCACACATTTCTGTCAGTGAACAATATGTCTCCAACCAAGTGTGTCTAATGAGCATAAATGCTTTAAACTTTTTTCCTGTTTCTAAACTGCTTTGCCACAAGTGTCTCCCAGCTGAAAATAACGATATAGCAATGAGAGCCAATTAAACTGCCGGTATTCCAGCCTCGTTGTGCAAAAATAGTCAGCAGCACGGTTTAGACTGACAGTACTTTGGAGCTGGTTTCAAAGCACTGGCACTGACAACTACAGCATCAAATATGGCGAGAGCTGCCTACGGAGGCATGAACAGCATGCAGCTCTTGCCACATTAGATGGTGAAATACAGGCAGGGTATTCTCATTCTGACAGTGACTGGGGATGGAGAATATCCCAGGAGTATTCTGGCTGATAGAGCCAGTCACATCATCCCGCCAACACACCATATTGCCAACAGACATCAGATTCACCAGGACGCAGAATCCTGCTGACAGTGGCAGCGACACACCATCCCCCATAACAGAATACAAAGCTCATATTACATCTAGAAAAGGCAATCAAAGCCTGAGTGAGAAAACGGACAAGTCTGAGAAGAGGGGAGCTGCGCTGGAATGATAAACTCCTTTATCACAGAGCCTTGAATTCAGACACAACAAATCACATGATTAGGGAATCAATAACATCTCCACAGTGGCTACAGATGCCTGGGGAGCCAAAAGATAGAGCTTCTGTGATGGAGTCATTTACAAAATATTCACCATATGGCTTAGCAAATATATCCCCAAGCAATACACCACTGTAATCCCATTCCATTTGGTTTAAGTCTATTACAACAGCAGCAGACAGGTATATAATCATCCTCCCTTATGTCTGTAATCTGGTACTGAGCAGCATAGTGGTCAATTTGTATCATGAAGCCTGTTGCAAAGGTAGTCTCTCCTGAACCCCTGTTTAGAGAGCTATTAGCTGGTGGAGAGCAACAGTGGTGAGGGTCTGCATTATTTTTTGGTTTCCATGGAAACCTTTTCACAGGAAAGTGGAGCACCAATGGGATCGCAGAGCCTCATTGAATCGGTTATGGGGGTGAGAAGAGAGATCAGCGCATACGGCTGAGAAAGCACAACAATAGGACGAACCCTCGAGGGAGACTATAAAGGCCAGGCCACTGAGGGTCCAACAAAGTGGGGAACAACTCAACACTAGAGAAAAGGTTTCATCTGCATCCGCTCAATGGCTTCCCCTTTTTAAAAAAAATTCTCTCGTCAACTAGTCATTGACATTTAAGCTCACGAGCACTGTGGGCAATTTAAACATCAAGGCAGTCACTAATTGATTATCCTCTGCTGATATTTCAGGCTCTGACAATATTATTGCATCACCAACATCTATCCCGTGTGTAAGACAGTGGCACATTATAAATTATGTGCTTCTACATACAGTATGTGCTGTAGTTATCCCCCACAGTCCAATTCACAATAGAGATAGCAGTGGAAACTGCAGTGGTCGAAAAAGAATAGGAGTTATGAAGGGGTCAGTATGCTTCAAACTAAGAGCCCCTCTGATCATCAAACAGTGTCCAACCTTGGAATTTGGGGGCTGCATCCCACAGTTGTAACTTTCAGAAACTGACAATCTAACAAGTACATTCACTTCACACATAATTGGTGTGCAGATTAGAGGTCTTCGCAGGTCTACTTGGCTCTGAGGATCAAAGTCGGACCAGGTCCAAATTATACAGAGTCTAATTAGGTCACACTGGGTATCATTGTACTGCCACGGGTCTCGTGTATGTGCGATCTGACTGTGCTCAGGTTCTCCTCAGATCGTGTCTCTCTTTTTATGAAATAAATGCATGCAAGTCGGGTTTGGGTTGGTTTTCCACAGGTCCATTTTGCACGCATGATGAAGACCACTAGTAAAATGGTGAGAAAGAATGAAGGACTTCCAAGCTCATGTTTTTACTCTACACACAGCTACTTCGCATGTACAAGTGAGGAGGCACTGTCCGGAAGTGTGCACTGTTACCCCCCATTTGAACGATTCTTTGTCTTGCCCTTCTGAATGCAGGCTTTTCGCCATTCTTTCGAGTGAGGCTACAACAGCCCTAAACATTTTTGCTTTCAGACATGATCTGACGACACGTTGTATATGCACATTTGGCTAGGGACTTGTCATTTGTGTTCTCTCTTTGTCACCATAAGTCACCTTATCCTGCCAATCAGATGGGCAACCTTGACTGAAAGGTCAGAAGTCAGAGGACAGCAGGGAGTTTGATCAGAGACACTTCCTCAGGAAGAGGACAGGAAAACAAGGGAGGAAGTGACAATTCTTCCATCTACACCTTGCAGCTCAGTCTGACCTCAATTTTTCACCACTGTTGATAAAAGCAGACCTCTGAGCTATAGAGGCAACTCCAAATTTAGAGATAATGACCTATGGGGCCTTTTACGCCCTGAATCAAAATTTTATAAAAACACATAATAAAAGGAAAAATCTACAGCTCTGGATGTCAGCTCTCCCTGTTGATCGCCAAGCAAATTTCTGACAGAGCCCATATACATTACGCATTAATATTATAGATATGAGAAGGAGGGTAACTGCCAGCAGCCATATATCTCCTGAACGGCTGCTTTAATGAGCGCAATGCTGAGGCAGAATTATCGCCTTACCCCTTCTGGATTCATTGATCTAACAGTGTGAGTCAACCACCAGAGATAGAGATAAACCACCACGATGGAGAAACAATCCCCACTCTGATCAGGGGGCACTGCACAATTAATCACTGAGTCTCACCACTCTGGCCACAGCTAACCCACTGTTTTCTTTGTTCTCTGCACTACAGTAGGTGTTCTCTGGGTCACACACTGGGCAAGAATGTATTCACTCATTTGGAGAATTATTCCAGCTAAAAGATGCAGATTGAACTCATTACGCAGTCATCTGTTTTCTCTGTGTTAATTGTTTTGGGCTAAATGGAAACCTGATAAGAATGCAGCCCATGGAAATGTGTTCGGAGGGTGCTATTTTGAAGCTGATGAAAGCTGACACTGTGTCCACCTCTTTGGTAAATCAGTGGCAAACATTAGCCAGGCCTCTTCTCTTTTTAGCAGGCTCCTCAGGCAGCAGCCCGTATCTTTCACCTCTACAAAGATTCCCTCATCAAAGAAGGTGAGAAGTGTCTTACACAGACCCTTTCAAACATCTGCAACCTGCTTCTGTAATTACAAAACACCATTTCTCTCTGGTGACAGCATGATAAAGAACAGCAACTTAACTACTTGTTGTTATTTTCTTTAACCCATGCCTGTCTAACTTAACTAGCCTCCTCGTACACCACCACACTTTCTCCCTACTTCCCAGGCCCCAAAGGCTAGCCCCCTGCCCATCTCTGAGTCAGGGGCCTGGGGGGCATCACAACACCGCTTTGAAGTTGAGCGATTAAAAAGGAAAGACCTGTCGAATTGGGATGATGGGGCTACGGTTGGAAGAGGGGGAGGATCAGAACGAGGGACAGGAAAGGCAGCGAATACTGAAAGCTCAGGGGCCCCGTGGGATACAATTAAGAGCAAGGCTTTTTTAGTGAGGGTTACAAAAACACAGCAAGGATACCAGCAGTGCAGCCTTCCAAACCAAGGTACGAGTTCATTACTACATACACAGAGGGGGCTGGGGCTGTTAAACTCTCACCAGTTTGTTCATAGACTCCCCTCAGCCACAGGCCCTGCAAGCTGACGAGCAGCCGCATGATAACCGGTTCCATCCCAGTTAAATCCTAAAGCCCAGTAAAGCTTGAGAATCACGCAGCTTAGAGCTCACAGCGCCTCCAACTTAGAAAGGAATTGAGATGACGATCCTGGCTGCCTGCACAAAGAGGAAGTTTGCAAAAGTCTTCCCTCAGGATGTTTTCCTCAGCTAAAGTATTACGATTGCAAAAAAGACAACACACCAGAATTGTAGTCATGTCCAATTAGAGGATAGACAGGACCTTTAAATGAGTTTAAAAAGACAAAAACGATTAGACTAGAGCTGCAACAAATGATTGTTTTCATTATCGATTAATGTGCTGATTATTTGGTCAATTACTACATTTACCATTTCGTCTATAAATTTCAAATTTAAAAGTCACAGTTTCCTAAAGCTTAGCTAAAGCTCCTATAACTTTCAGGTTTAGTGTCACACATTAGAAAAGCAACAAATCCTGACAATTTAGAAGACGAAACTAAACCTTTTTTTGCATGTGTCAAAATAGTTTAATTATTATATTAATTTTCTGATGGCCAATTGATTAATCAATTAATCGATTCAGCTGTCGGTCACCCTTCACATATAGAACTGGTCTCAAACCTACTCACTCTAATCAA
>NC_060171.1:13815297-13816093 GCF_021292245.1 Micropterus dolomieu | reverse complement strand
GGGGGGGGGGGGGGGGGGGGGGGGGGGGGGGGGGGGGGGTGGATCAAACTGAAAAAGAGACACAGAGAAAGAGACAAATCTTCACATGATGCAGCAGTGTAGCCCAGCTCATTAATCACGGTAGGAGCTGATTTGTCAGTCTGTCCAAGCTGTTGTGGTGAGATAGGACTCAGCCGGAGCGAGTGGTTGTGACTTTAACTTGAGGCAAGATAGCCCAGCAGAGCACACTCACCTGGACACTGGTGTGTTAATAAGTCCCTTGGAGCCAATCTCCTCAGGCAAAATCTGATCATAACCTGATTTCTAGCCATCACAGTAATGTTTAAGTCTTGTCTGTCTGAAGAGAAACTTTACTGGAGCCCTTTATTTTCCCAGCTGTTGCTGTCTGCTGTGAACCAGTGACAAAAAAACCCTGAATTCACTTAAAAGTCACACTGAGTATTAAAGCTTTCTCTCAATTAAGAGCTGACAGGGTGCCCTCAGAAGTATCAGAAGAGTTTTCTTTTCCAGAGCTCTTGAATGTGTCATATTTGCTCCAGTGGAGATCAGACAGAGAGAGAGGGATGAGGTGGTCAAGGATGATGTATCCCATTAATGCAAACTGACAGTGAACTCCTGCCCTACAGCAAAAGTAGCGCCGTCAGAGACATCCATCTGGTGACCCCTTACATCCCTGCAGACAAGCCTCCTCCTCGGTTATGGCTGGACCCCCGTGGGAAGGATGCCAGCTTGAAGACTGACACACATTGCTCCGGATCCTCCCTGATGTCAGGTTTCTCATACTAGAACCCTCTAT
>NC_060171.1:13813122-13815197 GCF_021292245.1 Micropterus dolomieu | reverse complement strand
ATGTCGGCTGGCGCCGGCGGCCTTAGTTTTTTCCGGCGGTTGGGGGGACGGCGGACTTTTATTGGCGGGTGCACGGTGACCTGTGCGGCGCGTTTGCTGCCGGGCTGGGACTTGCTGCTGGTGTTTCTCTCCGCTGGCTTTCGTTGTCGTGTTGTTCCGTTTGCTCTCTCTCGTTTGCGCGACCTCGCACGCGGGATTCGCGGGAGGCTGCTGGGCATTGGGTGTCGCCGTGCTCGCGCAGTGTGCGCGTTGGGCTCGTCACTTGTGCATTGGTGTTGATGATTGCGTGGCATTTGGGCATTTTGGTTGTTCGCTGCGCGGCGGTGGGGGGGGGGGGGGGGGGGGGGCACTGGTCTATGTTGTGTGCGCGCCGCGGTCGGTCCAGGCGCTGCTCTTCCGCGGGTTACGCTTTTTGCGTTCCGTCGGCATTACGTTGTCAACTGGCATTTGGGTCGGGGTCTTCTGCATTTGCATCGCGGTGCATCTGGGAGTCTGATTTATTCTTTTTCTTTCTCCCACCCCTATTGGCTACTGGGGTTCTTGCCTGCCTGTTGCTGGGGTAGGTGTGGCACAGTCGTGGCGCCCCACTCTCACTAACAACTACATTCTTTAACAGGCTTATGCGCACACACATACAGACACATTCACCCACACGCACACAGACACACACAGACACAAACAAATTTAGGTTGTCCCTGGTAGAATTATTCCTGATGCTTTTCTTTCAGTTACTTATTTAAATTAATTATTATTCCAGCTCTCGTGGCTGTGCTGTGTTGCATATTTAGTGTGTTTGACTGTTTCTTGTTTTCATTTTTCTCTTAGTTGTCTTACTATGTCAGCTTTTTATTGCTGTTGTTCGGCTGGTTGTCTTTTACTATTATTATTATTTTTATTGTTTGTTTTTGTTTTTGTTTTTGTTTGTTTGTTGTTGTTGTTTTTCTCCTCCCTAAGCCCCCCTCTCTGTTCTATTGCAGGTTTCGTTGCTTTCTGCAATTGGTGTTTCCCACAGCTTTTCCCTGTTGTCCCCACCTTCCATCCCCCTTTCCCCCTTCTCTTACAGGTGTTGTCCTTTCTCTGTGCTGTCTGTTTGTGCCCCCCCATCCCCGTGTCTGCTCCCCTGTCCGACCCGGTGACAAATCAATACATAATTAAATAAATAATAAAACAGACAAAGGAGTATTTTAATACTCTCTTGTTAAAGTAAAATCTGTCTGGCACAATATGGTATCCAGGTCATTATACTCTATACCAGGGTGCTGGGCAGGACAGGTTTAAAAAACAAAACAAAAAAACAAAACAAAATCTGTTCTATAAAGATTATTTCCCCAAAAATGACCATCAGACAACAGCAGCACATTCAGAAGGCTGCCACCAAAGACCTAACAAGAACAAGGAGAACTGAGCATGTTACTTCTTTTGCTAAAGGAAACGGATTTTACAATTTGGGTTTAATTTTCATAGTTTCATCATTTCTAAACAGTCCCTCATGCCACACGAAAACTGTTTGTGCACACAATGACAGTAGATCACCTGAGCCAGTTATGGATGTTCATAACAGACGGCTTGGGTTAATAATGTTATAGTTTGCCTTCATTTTCTCTTCTAACCAGAGGGGTTGTAGTCATCTGACTACTCATGTCTCTTGCCCCATCTGAAATCTTTTTAGCACTGTCATTGTGTTCCCAGATCGCTGCTGAACACAATGTAGAAATGATGGTCAAGGTTATAAAATGAGACTCAATTTCAAATACAGAGATATTTTCCTTTAGCAGCACTATTTTGAATGTGATGAAATGGTCTCTTTTTGGAAACTACGGTTGCAGTTGTCCACCCAGCTGGAGATGAAAGCATGACTGAGTTTGTATGGCCATGAAACCTATTACTCTTGTTATTATTAGAGGTTCCATTTTTTTTCAAATGTATTTCTTTATATTTGACACTCGCCTGCCATTCGACACTGCTTTGTCCTGTACCCATTAGAGGTGATGTTATTTGTTCAGACTGCGACCCCCAGCATCCCCGACTTCTATCCCGGGGGGGGGGGGGGGGGGCCCCCAGGGAGAAAAAAAAGG
>NC_060171.1:13731747-13813102 GCF_021292245.1 Micropterus dolomieu | reverse complement strand
GGGGGGGGGGGGGGGGGGACCCCATGTAGAGATAAAATGGACAAGGGTGTGAACAAAGACTGCCTGCAGTGACAGCAGGACTTTCCCATAAACACACACACACATCAACCCTCTGTGTCCCACTGATTTTCCCCCCAAAAAAGCATGAACCCCAGAGAGTGAGAGAGGAGGGTGGGTTTTTTTGGGGTGGGGTAGTTGGTGGGTTGGTCTCAGCTGTGCCTGAGGACAGTGAGACAGCAAAATCCAGGACAGGAACACACTCACACATATAAATACACACGCACATGCCACTCATTGTTATTAATACAGGTCGTCAATTAGGCCTGACCTAGAAAGCCTATCTGCACAAAGGCTACACAACAAGCTGAAACAGACTGACAGGGCTGAAAACACTCCAAATCCCTCCGCTCAGCTCACTGTCTAAAAGCCTGGATTAACTCACACACACACACATAAACACAAACATTTATTAGACAAAAAAAAACAGACAAAAGACAGAAAAATTCTACTTAAAAAACTCTCCTTCGACCCCAAGACTGGTTTACAGATGCAGTAACATGCAGAGAGGCACATAAACGCTGCACAAGAAAAAAAAACAGACATGGGAGGAACGCCAACACTGAAATTAGGCAACTAATCTGAAGTCTTTGAAATAGCTGTCAGTGAAGTTGTCAACAGAAGAGACAATTAGTTCCAGCATGTCTGTAACTTGTTTCGTTGCCTCTGCAGGTACAGCGCGTTGCAAGGAAGCTGGCAAACCATGTCAGCAACACTAGCCTGCAGTGAGAGATATGGATACCCTCACCTTTTTGTCTGTGTTTTTTCTTTCCTTCATCTAGAGTGCAGGGGGACATGTTGAGTGCACTAGCAGAGGTGGAGGGGGCGGTTGATGATGCAGGAGGATGTTCTGAAGGTGAGGAGGCTGAAAGTTTATCCTTCTTTGCCGGGCATGTGATCTCAGTTAGTGGGCAAGGACATGCCAGGGGCAAGCAGTCGTGTTTGGCTCTGTTCCCTGAACCCAGACTCTCCACTTTCATTCATGGTCTCATCTTAAGAGCATTTTCCTCCTCCATTGTTACACAAGGCCTATCTAAAGGGTTTATGCCTCTCACTTGTGCTAAACACGTGGTGACAGAGCCAGAGCTCATCACAAATCCTAAAACCCTCTACAAATGCTTTTCTCCTTCCTCGCTGTCTTCTGTCTTTATTATTGTTTTCTTACTCCCCTCTCCTCTCTCTCTCTCCCTCCCTCTCTCCCTCCCTCCCTCCCCTCCCCCCCTCCCTCCCTCCCCTCCCTCCCCTCACCCCCTCCCTCCTCACTCTCTTCATATCTTAATGCTTATATCTTCTCTCCACTCTCACTGTGACAGTGGAGTGCGGGCATGCTCTAATCTAAGCCAGATGAGCTAGAAAAACACAGGCTTTCTCCGCCGGTTGCTTTCCCCATTAAACAAGAGGCCCATCATTTCTCTCTCCAATCACAGGGCAGCCTTCTGAGGTTAACCAGCATGTCTGCATATGCACTACAGCAGACGAGCCAGTAAAACTCCTCTCTGAGTGATTTATAATGACACTCAATGGCTTTGCTGCTGCCATCTTTTATCTTCTCACCGCAGTCTATTGGGCAGTGGCTTGGAGCCAGACTCATGGCACCTGTTGAGAATACAGCAGTATCAAAGCTGTCTTCATAATGTACTCTTTTTATGATTGGGTTTGGATTTGCAACACATTCAAGGATCCTGAAGGTACTTTTTCAGGTCATGTGGGTGCAGTGCAGCATGTAAACGTGGCTCCCGGCCAGAGTGTCCAGTCGCCATCAGGGTTGAGCTGAGGCTCCATCCTCTCCGTCATGGTGAGTTTGAGTTGAGGCTTTCATTTAGAACTGGCTGACTCTCGCTCACTGCTGAGGCAGAAGGATATCACGTCCCTTTGGGGACGGTTGCCGTCCCGCCCTGTCACTTTCACTCTGTTATCCACATGGCAGACTGCAGCGAGGCAGAGGGAGAAATAAGAGGCAAAGAAAGGGAAATGATAAACTGGACACCTGGCAGAAGGCCGGAGATAGCTGAGAAGATTTTTTTTTTTAATTATAGGGTTTTTGACTTAGCATTTAACTGTCTTAAATAAATAATTTTGGGAAGTACATCATTCGCTTTCTTGTAAGAATTAAATGAGATGATCGATACCACTCTTATGTTTGTACTGTAAATATGAAGCTACCACCAGCAGCCTAGCAGCAGAAAAACTGTAAACAATGCTAATAGCTAGCCTGGCACTTTCTAAAGCTAAAGAAATCTGCTAGACAGAACCTCTAATGCTCACAAATGAACATGTCATATCTTTTTTATTTAATCTGTACAAAAACAAATACGATCTTGTGATTTTACGAGGGATTATGTGACTTTCTTGTCTGGGAGTTATGATAATCTGAGCTAGCTCACTACTAGCTGTAGTGCCATATTCAGTGTACTATTCTGTTTATAAAAGGCTTTAAGTGATAAATATAACCATGAAATGTGAAGTCTGTGTCAACTAATGATTCTATATATTAGCAGGTGTTAATCTGGCATGTCAAACAATATAAAAACAAATGCTAAGGTTGTTTCTTCAAATGCTTGTTTTTTCAACCTAAAATCCTAAAACCCAAAGATATTCAATTTACTATGACATAAAACAGAGAAAACCAGCAAATCCTCACCTTTGAGGGAATGGGACTGGTTAATTTTTGGTATTTTTAATGGATAAATTATTACTATCAAAATACTTAGGTCTACATCAAATAAGGCCTACATCTTTTGTTGGTTAAAAAATCAATTTAACTGATTGTCACAGCAATAATCAAAGCATTTTTTGAACATACTACATTATTGGGGCTCTACAAATTCACCAGTAACACGTTATAGCTTGTTTGTTTAATTTGTACATTACTGATGTGTAACAACAGCAATTTTATGGGGGTTATTTGCTGGAAACAGAGCCAGACTAGCTGTTTCCCCCTGCTTCCAATCTTGGTGCTAAGCTATACTAGGTTGCTTTTAACCCCTAACCTAACATGCTTTAGCAGATGAAACACATTTTGTAGGTCATCACAGAGCCAAGAGTTCTGCAATGTGAGAAAATAATGTTGCGAAATCAGATACTTGATTTTTTAACACAGCCGATGATCTAACATCAGGAGAGGTGAGGAGGTGAAAAGGAATCTGTTACATCCACAATCATGATCTGCTCTCTGGTGTCATGCACTGCATGCCAAATCAAGCACTTTTGATCTACTCCCTTGTATCTTCTCCCTCATACTCTTTCTTTTTCCTGCTCCTTTGTGTTACCCCTTTCACCAACCCACTTTTAGCTCACAGCAGAGGGTACAATAAGTGAAGATAGTGAGGTTTCAGCCAGCAGCAAGATTTAGGAAATGAGAAAAAAAGAAACTTCCTCTATCAGTTTATTATTTTCCCAGTTCCCCTAGTGACTACTCATCTATTACATGGCATTTCTAAGATGCTAAGTTAATAACACCGCAACGAGAGCATAGAGCATGGTGCGGCAGGAGAACGGGCTTAGGACCGCACAATAACAGCATCACTAGCGAGCCTCACATGAATCAAAATGACAAAGCCAATCTTGCGAAAAATTCTCTCTTGCTGGCAGTAAACTGCTCGGCTCTCTGGATGGATGGATACAAAAGTATAAGCTGGTGAAAGTGTGAGTTAAATTTAAAAAGTGAAATTCATTTAGGTGTGCAGCCTGTACAACCCCACCTCTTATTCCCTGCAGCAGAGTTTATCACATCCTGGTTTATGGGACTAGTATTCTTCCCAGTGATACAGACTTTCAGTTTTTGTGGGTGCACGTGTATCATAAAGGCCTGTCAGTGGAGATGGGGAAGGTCAGTAAAAGTCGAGTGAGTTCACTCATCCCTGCAGCTGCCTGTTGAGTATAAAACTAACCAGAACCACAAGCTAACCTCAAGAGGGTACAGTAATCTCTATATACGCTGTTCGTGTTCACTATTGAATTCTGCTGCCTCTAGAAGAACAAGAACTATCAAAACCATGAACGCAACAGGTTATCAGTACAATTCATCAAAAATATGTGCATTATGTTTGTGTGTTCAGATTTGGAAATTGATTCTCAGAAAGAGTACGAAATTTGATGCAACGTCTCTCCTTTGGCCTAACAGTTTCAAAATCTCTGGTCCAAAGAATGCAGGAGTCTCTGAGCGCAGTGGTGAGATACATGAAACATGGTGGAAACATTAAGTATGGGAAAAGGAGCATTGTGGAAAGAAGGGGTTAAGCCTTTTTCTCCATCCAGAGCCCAGGTGCACCATGTCCCACCCCCAGGCTGTGAGAGTCTCCATGCTGGGGAGACCTTTAATAGCCTTGAGATGGAAGCACACTATCCCCAATAGCCCATAAAAGACAGTGCTCCTCTGTCCCATTCCCCCCTGTCTGTCTGGTATGGCCTCATAAAAGACTTAACTGCTCTCTCATGACCCCTCTGTCCACTGTTGAAGTGATTGGCTGGATCCTCAGGAGCAGGGGGTGTGATTGGACAGCTTTAGACTGTAAAGGACAAGATGGTTCACTGCTGAGCTCATCCTGTTGTGCTGTCTGGTCAGCCTGAAGAGGACCCCTTCCTCCATGATAACAAACTTAGGCTCGGCCTGAACGGTTGAAATATTACGAAGAAGTGTTTTTCACTTTCTCAAAAATCTTAAAAGAGAACTCACCGATTTAGCATTGTACTCCTATAACAATGTTGGGCTCACAATGTACATTTTAAAACAAAAGATGAAATGCAGAAGAGCCAGAGACATTTTATGCTGTGCATTCTTCTTCCTTGTCAAAACCTGGTGCCTACATTACCCAAAATTCAACTCCACTGCTGACAGTTTGATCAGACATTCAGGTGTGTTATTATGCTAGTAGCGGCTAATGTATCCCTGAGTCTTAGCCTCAGATAGAGACGAGGAGCAGGCTACAATGGTCTGGTAAGCTGACTTCTTTCTAATTCCACACAGATTTCTTTTTTTTTTCAAACTTGCTACCGACACAAATTGCCCAATCAGCGATATATCCGTGTAAACACATCTCCCTCTGGAGACACAATGCTACTTGTTTGACATATGCAGCAGTGCTTCCTAAGACCTGCAACAGACTTTGATGTGTAAAATCTATACAGGTGATATTTACTGCATCGATATTTCAAAGAGTGAGAGGTATAGTCACGGAAAAATGCAATAAATAATCTTTCCATTGTTATCTAAGGATTATCTACTCAGTATCAATTTGCTTTCCAGAGTTCAATGACTACTGTCAGTACAGTTATGTTAATTCTCTCTAGTGAGTAAGGAGGACATTGTTAATAGTGATGAGGACGCTCCTGTTTACAAATGCATTTGCTTTGCTTATTGAACTGAAGGTACTATTTTGAATTACCTTTTGTCTTGTGTAGCTTCCACTGTAGGCAAGGATCCAGTATCACACCTAAGTATAGCTGTACAAACCCTGTATTTTGAGCTGAGTTGAGTTGAGTTGAGTTGAGTTGAGTTGAGTTGAGTTGAGCTGAGCTGAGTACATTCCAGTTCAGTTCTTTATTGTTGCAGCATTGCAAAAACAGGCATCCAAACAGACATCAGACACATCAGACAGTGGACAGAATAAAAACTACCAACCAACAATAACCAAAAAATAATTATAAACTTATAAAAAATGTTTTTAAAAAACTGCACATGGACTGTCTTATTGTTTTAATGTTTTTTTTTATAGAAGGTGTGACCAGAGAGTCTGCAACAGTACAGTCTGGACAGAGGCTGTCTCGATGTTTGCTTGTGGTTTGGCCTTTCTTGTTTTTATTCTGCTGGGGGAAGTTTTGTGTTGTGACCAGAGTACAAATGCAGCACCCCGGGATCCATCCCTCTATCTCACCCCTCCTGACCTCTCCCTTTTTGTCACGATGCCGGGGTTGAGTGGCTGCTTAACTAGCATGGCTGAGGAAGTGTGTGGCCTGGGGGAGTCCATTAGCACCAGCCAGACCTTTTTTTGTACTGAAACAGGATCACCTACACACACAGACACACTTCTGCTTAATAGAAGCCACTTTAGTCTGGTTGCAAACACCTCCAGCCCCCCTTCCTGCTGTCCACAATCACAGTCTCAACTATTTCCTTAAAAACCTCTCTGCCTTACACACACACACACACACACACACACACACACACACACACACACACACACACACACACACAATCTTTGACATACACACCCACAGGCATTCCAACACATTTGTTTCTGTTTCTACATCTGGCCAATGTTTTACTCTTCCATCTTTGTTTTCAAGTGCTCTTATGCCAAAAAAGTAATTAGGTCGCAGTTTAGCTGAACAAAAGTACTTGCGCAATGGTTGCATCTTCAACTTTCTCATTTATGAAAAGGATATGTATACATAAGTCCTCAAACTGGCTGGATTAAGAGTTTCTTTCTGGGGTGAACAGAGCTGAAAGCCTCAGATATTCTCCCAATGAACTCATCCTTAAGCTTATTGAGCTAAAACATCTGGGCCCCCTACTTTCCCTGCACAGCTTTCCCCGGAGAAGGATCCTTCAGGATTCGGCTGGTGGGCAACACACATATAGTGTACACACACACACACACACACACACACACACACTTAAAACACTCATACTAAAGCGCTCTGTTGAGTGACAGCACCTGACAGGCTATGATGCACTGCTTATAAGTGAAAAAACCAACAGCAGAGGCCCGTTTGTCATTACTCCTGTTAATGTGGCCCAGCTGCCTGCTTGTCACGTGGCGCCACCACCCATATCCAAATCCTAACGTGCTTTGTGTGTGTGTGCCCTTGTGTGTCTGTGTGTGTCTTGGCTGGCTGCTCCTCCTGCTGAAAGCCCCTCAGGAAGGAGAGACAGGAGGGCTATGCAATGCGTGTGATGTTAAAGGTATGACAACACAACTGCGATCATTACAGGGTTTGGTGGAAATGGCCGGATCCCCCACCGACATGGTCCAATGTAAACATGATTCCCTCCCAGGCCGAGCGGAAGAAAGTGAGAAAAAGAGCAAAATGTGAGACAAGCAAGGGGTTTGAGAGAAAGGGACGGCACAGACAGCCACAGTAGGGAGCATGCTGTTATGCGTATTAGACTGTCAATGAATCTCATTAACAAGGACTCTCTAATCTGCATCCGAGAATATTCCACTGAAGGCCATCCGCTCTGCTCCCCATCTCCTTCCTCTCGTTTTGATTACGCTGATGCATAAATTTACCATTACTTTTTCTTTTTTTATTAAAAGGAGCCAATTTGTGTTTTTCTCTGCTTCCATTATGTCCAGTTGCCCGTCTTTACATGTGAAACACAGCAGGCTGCCATGTTAAGGAGATCCACTCTGCACTCGTCACATCAAGAGAGGCTTGTTTTCCACCATTTCAGCCCCACTCAATAAGCAGTGGAAATAAATGGGCACTCATGTTGAAAGCCTGTCTTTTCCAAATGACAGCTCACTAGATAAATATGGCCAAATTATTTCCAAACGTTGCTCACAGTGGCACTACAAAATTTGGGGTTGCTTGAACGGTAACAATAATTTCTGAGATGCTGACAAGAGTCCTCTTGATTTTATGTTTTTAGATTTGTTGACAGCACTTAAAGGCGTTGCTTGTGAATTCTTTCACATTTTATGATCTGTTTATGTGTGAGTGAAAAATAAAGAAGCAAAAGGATGGCAGGATATTTGCATTTCCAAAATGGCATGCAGATTTCCCCCCATGAAAGTCGAGGACAAACTCTCAACGACAAAAAGGTGTCAGTTATCTGTCAGTCACATGTGACACATGACAGGGCCCCAACAGGAAGGTGGCTGGTTGTTAAGCAGGAAGGTCTGACCCCAGGGAGGGATGATCCTCTTTTTTTATTTGCTCTGTATTTTACCTTAATGAGAGCAGCTGGTATCCAACGCAAACAAACCCGGCTATTGTCCAGAGACATCAAAACAGTAATATTTGACTGTCCTCTGAGATATTTGCATGGCATAAGATGAAACAGAGGAGATTAGAGGTTGGAAGCGAAGAGTCATGCCAGAGACATTCCCAACACCACACATGTTCATTCTCTAATTATGATCAAGACTTGCCAATATTGGGAAATCTGAATTCCAAAGGCTGTTCGGCATCAAATGGGACCAGTGCAGCCTCGTGTATCTCCCTAACATCTGACAGAGTGACTAATGTGAGCTACTGAAGCTTCACTCCCCGAAAACCCCAAACCTAAACACCCTCAACGCACTCAAAGGCCCTCAGTCTCTCCCTTTACGTCTTCTGAAGCAGCCTCGACCTTAACATGCAACAGTTTTGACACATATCTTTAGGTCCAGACTGATTTAATGATCTGTCCTCTAAGTCCTCTCCCTTTCTTGACACTCTCCAGCGGCTCGAAGCAGTGTTCCCATAGTCCTGTGTGTTCTCAGGGTGTGTTACTGGCACTGAATGTGCAGATAGGATAAATAAATCACAGACAAGCCCTCTGGAGAGCAGAGAAACTGGCTGGAACGGACCACAGGGAAAAAAGAAGACATCTGGTGGAGGAGCTGGAGCCTTTCTAGTGAGGAGAAAATTAATTATAGAAAGAGATTAAGATACGACACCGACTAGTACTGGAGCCACTTACATCAGCTCTTCATAAAAAATAAATATTTACACCTAGTAACTGCCAGTGGTATTGTGCATTTTATTCCACTACATTTATTTGACAGCTTTAATTATTAGTTACTTTACAGATTTAGGCTACATACAAAACATCATTTTATAAAGGGGTGCATTGTTAAGGATTAAACTACCCAATAGTATATAAAAATAGGTTAAAATTAGCACTACATTGACTAGCCACAACTGTAAAATGATACTCTTTTACAATGGCCATTGTAAAATGGCTTTAACAACTAATGCATCAGTAATAATAATAGTTGTAGTACAGTAGTATAGTACAGTACTCTCACAGGGGTAATTTTTCAGCATTAAGAGTACTTTTACTTTTGCTAATAATTTTAACCAACTTTTACTCAAGTAATAGTTTCAACGCAGGACTTTTACTGTTGTGGAATATTAGAACCAACAGAGAACGCTAACATTAGCTCACTAATGATCCATTTATAATGAAGGGTAAAAGGGATAAAACGTTAATATGGTTGACGCATCTTACCCAAGACTTGATAAAACTGTGTTTAATAATGATATAAAAAGTTTTTTCCCCACAGAAATAACACAACATACCTCAAATTACAAAATGTTATGCCAGTACGTTTGCTAACTGTTCCATGTTACAACACCAGCTACACCAGCTAGGGTGACCAGACGTCCCCGTTTTCCGGGGACAGTCCCCGGTTATGGTGACCTGTCCCCGGAAATGTCCTAATCATAGACTGTATAAGGTGTTAACAGACCTGAAATCACATTTTACATAGTCCCAGAAAGACTGGACAGCAGAGCTTACAGGTGTCATGCCGAAAAGTTATTGTCCGCCAAAAGTGAGCAACATGTTAAAGCCGTATCACCCAGTTTATGGCTTACAGCTTCTTTTATCTGTTTATGGTTATTTCTGCCCTGAAATGACTTGATTATATTTATGAGGGTTATATTTGACAGATTATAACTCAACTAGTAAGTTTTACCTCTTAAAATACCTTTAAAAGGCCAAAACAACACATAAAATGCAGTATTCTACTTGCCAAAAAGGGATTGCAGCCTCTACTTATTGACTGAAAGGTAGATTCTGCCTTAAAATGACATACTGACCACCAAACCAAAAATGTCCCCGGTTTTCATTTCAAAAATCTGGTCACTTTAACTTTAGCATAATCAGATATCACACTCATTCTAAACTGCACACACACATTTCTCCATGTGTGCCTATATGAATAAAACAAATTCATATCTACATTCACAAAGGATTGACAGCAATGTTTAATATATAATTTATTTAATATGGTGCAACAGATGTATCCTTTCAATCAATTTACAGATTACTAACGTCTTAAGGGCTTAGACTTGTTTTTGTTTGTTTTAATGGTACAACTCCATTTAGAAGTTGCTAATAACTTAGCACACAAATTAAGTTGAGAAGTTTTTGAAAGGAAGTTGTAACAGTCTTCTCTTTTTGAGTTAAAATTAACCACTGACCAGAAGAAGAGATCACATCTCTGTCAGCCAACCAATTACTCGACTAAGAGAGAGCGTATGTTGTCTGCACATACTGTTAGCCAATTTTGGAGAGGCCGTTACATTTGTAGTCCATACACAAATGCAGCCATGAAAGCAGGAACGGTTGATCCCCTATCAACCCTGGACCAGATGGGATAGTGGACATAGATCCTATTAAACACTGTAGCTACTGCATTCAGTAGAGCAGGGGGGGAAACCCACATGCACTACCCTACATCTACAATGGTCAACTTTGGCAAAGTCAGGAAGACTCTCCAAACGGCAGAGCTTACTTTCTGTGTGTTTGTGTGTGTTAATGTGCAAGAGTGCGGTAGATATTGAGAGAAACAGAAGGAGATAGATGGATCAGGGAGTGAATTCAGGCGAAGGAGAAAAAAAAAGTGAAGAAGCGAGAACAGCCAACCGCAACAAATGTGCTGCCAGGCTTAGTATCAGGGTGACAGGTGCATTATCATAGGTTAATGAGAAGCCTAGTGCTGCCTGTAGCTTCAATCAGGGGCGCGCTGCCTCCACTACCACCTCCATCAATCAGATCAGACATAAACTCCCACTCAAGCACCAAGCACACACATTCACAAGCACACATAGACTTAGGTATATGCAGTATGCCAACACATACAGGCACACATACAAACATGCAAACACTCATTCAGTGCAGAGACATCTCATTAAAGCCTGTGGGGTACACTGATACAGCAATATTGTGGCTGTAATTTGGTACAAAAGATTACAGTGTGATTATGAGGTATTTATGGACACAATGAGAGATAATTAGCACCTCAAGCACAGCACTAAGGTGTGATCATCAAAAGATTATTTACTTAAAGGCCCTGAAAGCATTTTCTTCCCAGTCATATTTCTTATTATGGGTAACGGCATCCTACATGAATATCTTCAGCCAAACAATTAGTTTTCACAGGCTCTGATGGAAAAAGGTGACGTCATGTATTGCGCCAATCAGCATTTAGTATTAAGTATTAGTCAAGTGTCAATCAAAAGATGAAGCAGGCGTGATAGCTTTTTAGTTAATAGGATGTAGAGATGTTTACTTCTAAGGCTGCAACTATGGATTATTTTCATTATCAATTAATCTGCCAATTTCTTTCTAAAACAATTGATTAATCGTTCCATCTAACAATTGTCCAAAAATAGAGAAAAATGTCCATCAGTTTCCCAGAACTAAATCTGACATGTCTTGTTTTGTCAGACCAACAGTTGAAAAAAAAACAAAATTCTTCTGGCTTACTTGGTTTAAAAAATAATTTAAACAATGATTTAAAACCAGGTTTTTAGGTACTTAGGTAAAAATAGCCCAGTACATGTAAACGTTTTGCATTCATGTCAAGCTAAGTAGCATGTTTCCATCATAGGCAGCCAAGCCAACCAAACCAACCAAACAATCGAATAAATTCCTTAATTTTGTATACAGTAAGTACAGGACTTGAGTAAATATACTTAGTTACATTCTACCACTGGAAACGGGCTTTCTTTGCAAGCTGCTACTTATGTGATGTTTTTGTGAAATATGTAACTGGCATCCAGTTGTAGTTCATTTCTCCCTCAGTCCACACTTCCATCTCACCGGACAGGAGCGGAAACTGCGTGTTTTCACATACTCGTATTGCTGATGCTCACCAATGTTTTGCGAGGCAGTGGAGCTGCAGCAGAGTGATTTCAGAGGTCTTTACTCTCTGCAGGCCAAAGAGGCCACATGGAGAGGACAGCTTTCTCTTATCACACTGGATTAGCCCACAAGAGGAATAAGAGAGAAGGGTACAAAGAGGAAGAGAGAGAAAGGAAGGTGGCACTGAGTGTGAGGGAGTATATCATTCTTCGACTGGTGCTGGATACTACAAGCCGCTGGGCAGGAAATGAGGTGGAGGACACCCACTGACCTGCAGCCACTTGCCGCCTCTCAGCCTATCGCAGAAACAATTTAAACAGCTAATGGAACTTCGCTGATCCTCTTTCCATCTCTTACAGGGCCACTGTGACTCATACTGCTCATTTCTGATTAGAGCTCCTCAGGCTTATAAGTAATCTGCATGAGACAGGGGAAAGACCCAGATAGTTATGTTATTATACATCTATCAGATGGATATGTGTAAGCGAGTGAGTGCACACTGTTTGTTTATGTATGATCCCTGAGAGAGATTTAGAAACAGGAAGGCCAGTGAGGGTCTGTGCAAGAGGAAGGGAACAGGCAGATGGGTCAGTCTCCAGGTGGAGGTGGGGGGTCCAATGTGGGGTGACCAAAGGGCATTTGGGGATGCTGCCTGGACATGTTCATGACACAACGTGAACAGGATGCTGAGAGGAAGAAGGGCATTCGGACAACCACAGAGGGCCCCCCACCGTCATCTGCGTGTTGGATGAGCACCAATGGAACTAAACTGAGAGCTAACTGAAAACACACACTGATGTTTCAAATCTGCATATTTTTTAAAATAACTCTCCAGGTTACTTCATGCTTCCTGAACATGTGGCCTCGACATCTTCATTATTCATCCTTTTATTTCATTCAGTCTTACCTTCATCATCATCATCTATCCCACTTCGTCTGCCCTGGACTTGCTGATTGACAGTTCTATGAAAAAAAAAAACCCAGAGGCTTTCCTTGCTCGCTGTGTTTGGCCTGGTGTGTGTGTGTGTGTGTGTACGTGTGTGTCATCTGATGAGCACAGCAGCCCTACACTATCCTCCACCTATATAGGCCCACTTAGTTATTCCACAGCCTTCATATAAAGAAAAGTCTATATCATGTACATAAGGGCTTAACTTAGCTATTAGGGCAGCAACTACGATTATTTTCATTATCTGTTAATCTGCTGATAATTATCTCAATTCATCAATAATAATTTTGTCTATACAGTGTCAGAAAATAGTAAAAAAAAAATAAATAAAAAAAATCCAAACCTTCAGTTTACTATGACGTATGACAAAGAAAAGCACCAAATCCTCGAATTTGAGAAGCAGGAAAGAGAAAATGTTTTGCCCTTTTGCTTAAAAGATGACTAAAATGCTTTTCCAATTATCAATATAGCTATAACTGATTAATACAGTAATGGTTGCAGCTCTATAAGCCATACAAAATGTTTAGATAAAGTAACCATCATAATTTCCCAGAGGTGACATCTGTAGATTGCTTGTTTTGTTCTGCCAACAATCCAAATGTATTCACTTTACATTGATATGAAACAGAAAAGGACATCAAATCCTCAACTTTTAGCAGCTGGAACCGGCAAATTATTTCCATATTTGTTTGGAAAATAAAGATTACCACTTAAGTTTCAGCAAGAATGGGCACATTTTTACCTTCTAGAGGTGAAACAATGTTGTAGTAAGACTAGAGCGGATTTATCAAGAAACAAAAGACAGCAAGCTATATGGAATATTAATGATTTTATTGGATATACCTTAACTGAACCACAATTTTTCTCCTCATTTCTCCCCTCAATCATGAAAACTGATTCTGATTTCTGTAACTTTTTGATCATACGTCCGAGGGTCATACTGAAAGTGTTACTTTCTTAACTATGACTTGACTATGATGTCAACAAGATTATCCTTATGTCTTGTTGCCCTCGGTTGCCTGATGAAGATCTGAGTCAAAATTGTGCCTTTTTCTTAGTCCAATAATGTCTTGCTTTAATCCAATTTGTGGATTTCTTCCTTCACGTGGCCCACAGTTAGTGTTCTGAAGTCCAATATCATGTTCTAAATGAGAAATTGATGTTTGGCGCTTGAAGCACTCAGCATAGACAGAGCTCCCTGATGAGATGTGGCTGTGTTGAGTTACTTGAAAGCAGTCTCCTGAGAGAACACTAAGCTGTACTCATACTGAGGTTAAATGTCTTAGACAATAGTGGATTAAAGCAGCAAGGTCCGTGTGGTGACAGTGTTGTTTTGCTTAAAAGCAGTCCTGGTGAGTCAGGGGTGAGATATTAGCTTCTGGCATGACATGACATCATAAAGCTCCCTTTCCTTGATAAGAGTCATTGCACTTAAATCTTACGAGAGGAGCTCTTTTGTATTTGCTTCCGGAAAAATCCTGCTATCAGAGTGAAATAAATGGGATGTGGAGCTCTTTATTCTGTTCAGCCACAGGGTAGTTAGACTAATTTAACAAGAAAACACAAAGACTAAGCTGGGAAATAAAAAGAAAAGAAGAAATGAATTAGCTTAGGAGGTGTAAAAAGGGGAAGGTAGTGAAATAAGCAATTTCTTAAGAATCTAAATGAAACCCTATAATTAAACCTGCAGCTTCTACAAATCAGGCTTTCAAAAACATAATGAATCACTGAGGAGCAATCTTTCATTTTACACTTAAAACGCCATAACATACTAATTTTGCTCATCTTGTGCAAAAGCTTTTCTGTTGGAGCCTAGGACACTGTTGAACACATACTGCCATCTTCTGGCTCCTTTAGGTACAAAACCTGACAACTGACCAAGGGAAAGATTAAATACATAGTTGTTAATGTCTGTTGTTAAAAAAACAAAATGAAATAAGTTCAACTGATTCTAGTGTGTTCAGGTTTAATAGTTCTCAATAATAACAAGAAACGTTTGTTTTTCAAACATGGCTTACAGCTCCACGAATATTTTTTTAACTTTTTTGTAAAAGTGTAAAAATATCTTAAAAACACCATAAAAAAGCCTTCATCACTCATTTAGTTAAATTAATATTTGAATAGAACAGGTCATAAAATAGAGGCCGTAATTCTGACACAACTGACCAGTTGTACCCTCGTTTGTGAGATGGCATGAAAAACTATTAACCAAATAAAAGTGCAATCTATCCACAAAATACGAAATTAACCATAAATCCAACCATAATAGCGTGTTTGAAATGAAGTGGAAGGACTGATGACGAGTAGAGGAACATTTCTGTGAATCATTTTTAGCAAGGATAGCATGGAATGATGAACAGTCATTTTCTGTTCATAGCGGCTTCTGAAATATGCAGTATTATAATAAAAATGCTAGTTTCCAACATTTTCTCTGCTCTTGCAACCAATAATATAAACCAGGGAAAATTACTTCAGGGAAAATAAACCATGACGCAGAGAAGGGAAAATACATTGCGGTCACACAGCTGCCGTTTTCATGTTATTGCTATGATTTTATCAAAATGACGGCAGGTGTAATGAGCTTAAATAAATAAGTTTGGGGCAGGCGCTATGGTAGGTTGATCTGTTCACAAATTCATGCTACAGAGATTAAAATATAGCGATAGAGAGTGATGTCAGATTCATTCTAAGGGTAATTTCTCAGATTCAGACCAAAATAGTGCAGACGAGCTATTGCTGTGCTCTGTACATCATCAACAACTGACAGGAAATGAAAAACAATTGAACTCTTAAAACAAGAGCATGTGGGTGACAGCTTCTCATATAAAACGCTGACCGAGCACTGAAGTGCCATAATCCCTTACCAAAGTCATATGTACAGCTGTAAAAACAAAACAGAAACGACATGAGAATATAAAAAAAAGAACAAGAAGAAATAAAATACTCACTCAACACATCATACACACACTTACTTCATGCAAAACTAGTCATTTTGTTAAGCTACTCGCTACCAGTCAGACACACCCGAGAAAAGGACAGGGACATGATTTAGACACTAACAGATGATGGATAGAGGGAGGGATGAGGAGGAGGAGGGCTACTGAGTACAAGGAGCTGATGAAAGAAGCCAAAACCTCAACCTCATCAGCCCTGCCCTGGGCCTCTCCTCCACCCTCTGCACCAAAAATACCAGCTGCAGCATCACACAGTGGTATTAATTTCTTGAGAGCGTCTACCATGCACCCACCCTCACCCTCTTGTCTCTCTCTCATCTCCATGCCCCGGAGTCAGAAGATTCTCCGGCTCTCAGCTCACCAAATGTCACTAAAGTGCTCTCTACTACTATGTTAAGCACTTCATTGAGGTCAGCCCAGGAAAACAAAACAACACATATATGAACATTTAAAAAAGAAAAATTACAATAACATCATAAATGTCTCCTTAAAAAAAACAAAATGATAACGCAACAACGGTAACTTGTGGACTTACTTCCACCAAGCTTGATTGAGAGGTGTGTGTGTGTTTGTGTGTGTGGGACATACGGGGCGTGAGAAATTTGCACAGCTGTCAAGGCAGGAGAAGCTCAAATGGAGGCAACAGCTGTCTCAATTTGCGTGTGTGTGAGTGTGTTCTTAAGAATGTGAGACAAGGAGAGGGAGACAAAAAGAGTCCATCCATCTGTGTGTGGTGTGTAGCTGGCTCCGTCTTCAGCTCAGTACTTCGGTACTTTGGTATAATCCTCCTGGACGACACTCTTGCACAGACACATGGAGAGGATCATCCCAAGGAGCTGGAGGAAATGGAGTTGTCAACTTAGTAATCAGGGAATATGTAGTTACTCCTCATCACTCCACGCAGATCTGATGTTTGTTAGTCTTCAGTGGAGCGGAAGCTTCAGTGATGTTTAAGTCACTTTGCTAAGTCTGTTTTAATTGCACTTTGTTCTTATCGATACACCAACTTTTCCACCTGAGCCAAGTGTTTTTTCAAGTTTTTTCCCCACTAGTCTTTCTTTGTTTTCCACAAAGGTTATGTAATTCACAAATAGAAAATGCACATAAAACAGACTACTGTATCATGTATTTTTTCCAAATCTGTGTTAAAACAATGCTCACAAGCTTTTATGTATGTTGAAATCAGGGCTGCAACGAACTAAATTAACATCATAATCAATTAAACTACCAATTATTTACTTAATAAATTGCTCGGCCTATTAAATGCCAGAGGATAGTAAAAAATGCCCATTAAAAGTTCCCCGAAGGCCCAAAGTGATTTCATGCAAGTGTTTGTTTTGTCTGACCAACACTCCAAAACCTAACAAGACAAGGCAAAGAAAAGCAGCAAATCCTCACCTTCTGGAAGCGGGAACAAGAGATTACTCAATCATGAAAATAGGTGCTTGTTATTTTCATGTCAATCGACTAATCGTTTGATCAAGTAATCGTTTCAGCTCTAGTTAAGAGTTTTTGGTTTGCTGTAATCGCTCCTCTAATCTCTCCTCTCCATTGCGGCAAGAAAGTGGCCCCTTCCTCACTGTAAAAGATGGGAGGACAAAATCCACACTCCTTGTTCTGGGTAAAATTGCATTCCAAAGAGCAGCTTAAGTTTATATGAGGCTTCAGAAGTCAGATTTTGACAAACCTAGCTGGTAGTTGGAAACAAACCCACATGCAACTAGCATGAGATATCTCTTCACCATGGCTCAGCAAGGAAACACCATCTGTGGACGATACCCTTTTGATTTTGTGAGGGAACAGTTCAGTATTTTGGGAAATATGCTTATTTACTTTCTAGCCAAGTGTTAAGTGCTCTCAGCAAGAAATCAGAGTACTTTTAAGACATGACATTTATGAGATACCAATCTCGTGTCTCTTAGTTAAATGTGAAGCTGGAGCCAGGAGATGGTTAGCATAGCTTAACATAGCTTAGCTTAGCAAGACTGGAAGACTGGAATATGTCTACCAGCACCTCTACAGCTCAAAAATATAAGTGTGAAAACAACACATGGTTTTATGGAGAAGTTATGTACAGAGTCAGGTTAGCTGTGACCTTAACTGGCTGCTGGCTGCAGCTTCATATTTAACAGGCAGACATGAGAGTGGCATCAATCTTGGCAAAAAAGCAAACAGGCACATTTCCCAAAACAGTGAATTATTCTTTTAACTCTGACTTTTGCCTCATATGAGCTTTGGCTGAACTAAGAATACAGTTTTAGCGTGGATTTTGTCCCCCAAATTTTACAATGGAGTTGCGTCAGGGAGGGATTGATTCATAGCCGGTATGAACAGGAGGAATGATAACAGTGAAGTTCTTTTGACATGCAGTGCATATGGCATATGGAGAATATGATATTAAGATATTCTTGAAAACTAGAACTCATCCTTTCATGCTAGTCAGAGGGAGAGATAGATACCTCCACTACTGCCACACCGACACAGATTCCCAGAATAACGCCACAGTTTTCCAGGAGCCATTTCTCCACGCTAGTCATACAGCCCTAGAGGAGAGAACCAGAGAGGGAGAGAGAAAGAGAGAAAAGTTAAGAAAGACAGTTGGGGGGTGGGGGGAAGCAGAGGAGAAATGAATGGCTTTGTGATCCCTGCCGGACATGAGCAGAGCCTTTTCAAAACACAACTGTTGGCTTTGGACTGAGTCAGAGAGGGGAAGAATAACACGGCTTAGTTGAGCTGAGTAAAACAGTAGAGTGAGAGAGAGAGAGTAAAGCTTTGCTGGTGTTTGAACAAATCACACAGCACAAACAACATGCCTCAGCAGTCCATATTCACTGTGCTGATTAAGAACGACCACACCAAGCTGGCAGAGTTACGCAACACGAGTCATACCGACTTACGTAATGAGAAAAGGTGTAAGGTCTATGAGGAAAATGCAGGCATGCTCTAGTATTTTTCACCCAGCTGAAGTAACACGGGACAGGGTCTGTTGGCATTTACAAATAAAATGTTACCATTCATGTGAACCTCAGTGGGGCTGGGTATTACAGAAGACAGCGCGCATTGTGTCAGGTAAGACTTCCTGTGACTGTCAAAACATTTTAGCGCTCACTTACTGTCCGATGTCGCAAACCTTATCATAAAGACTTAATGTTGAGCCAACAAGAGATTCAAATACATTCAAATGCGTTATGTTCGCTTTTGTTATGTTCACTTAAAAAGGTACATGTACAGTGAGTCTGCAGATTGCAACCACCTAAATACCGCTCGCCTCACTCGCAAAAAACACAAAACGCCCTTTCAAGAGCCAGTGCTTGCTTTGTCTGATAATACTCTAATGAAAACATACTTACAAATATTTTATTCCATTTCTGCCAATAGATCCTCCCCGAAATGTTACACATTGGACTTGGAAGATATTGCGTGTGAAAGCGAAATTGGCTGAAATATTGAACTATGATTTTCAAGAAGTCTTTATAGTAGATGAATCATGGCTGGTCATCAACCAAAATTTCAACACAGTAAGAACCTCTCAAAGACAGTGGTTGGTTCAGCACAGTGGGACAGACTGCAGTTTCAAACAGTGCCTGAGTGAGCGAGTGACCACAAAAATGATGAACCAAGTGGGCACAGTTGGAAGGATTTTACAATTAATCACAGAATTATGCTTCTCTATAAAAAAATATGTATTTGCATATACTGTTTGAGTAATGTATGTCATGATGCCAGACTGAACCGAGATGGGACAATAGGATAAACAGCTGTTCAGTAAAATTCACAATTATGATTTTGAACCTTAGTGCAGAAACAGCACTGCAGATTTTAGATGTACCGTTTGATAGATGGGCGTGCCTGCAGACAGGTGCTCACACAGGCCGACATGCTTGATGTCCGTGCCAGGCAGGGACTCATTGCGACAGGAACATGGGTAGAGGTTCTGGGAGCTGTTCTTGATCAAAATGTTCTCAGACCAGTTGCCCGGACTAGTCCATCCACAGCACTCCATCTGGTGATATGAAAGAGAGGGAGGATGTGAGTTAAAACATTAGGAGATAAAGAGAAAGAGCAGAGCATGAAAGAGCAGAGCATGGAGTGAAAACATGAAAATACAAAAAAGATGAAGGCAAAAGTAGCAAATCTATTGGCTCAGTGTACGAGCTCTTCTATTGTGGTGTCTGAGACCAATCTCTTCTTGGCTACTGTTTGCTTCAGAAAGATCAGTGGGAAAGAGGCTTGGAAGGAAAGAGAGAGAGAGAGAGAGAGAGAGAGAGAGAGAGAGAGAGAGAGAGAGAGAGAGAAGGAGGAAGGAGATAGTGAATAAAATGCATAAACTTGATAACAGCATGGAACAAGCTTGCTTCAGAGCCATTTTTATTTGCTATGCTCTGACTAGTTTAATGAGTCAGTCCATGCAAAGGACAAAAAAAAGAAAGAAAAAAAAAGCCCAACAAAATCCCCCACATTTCCTCACCAGTCATGCATTTCATTTCAGTCTTATGTGCTGAGATTCTGAGATATCCTTCTCTGAAACCTCTGCTGCCAGCCAGAAAACAACAGAAGTGAATGGAATTTTGTTTGTTTTCCTCAAAGGATTGAAACTTTAAATTAGTAAAACTCAACGTCTTATTGAAACTTCTCAGTTATTCAGGATAAACGCATATTAAAAGTTTACATAGGGACTATTTCTTCAGTAGATTAGATGCAGTAGATAGTTCAGATGAAAACTGTTCACTGTGTGGTCTGTGGGTTATCTTAAGTGAGCCTCAAAGTTGCTGTTGAGTAATTTAAAAGTTATTTTTCAATGTTTGAGCACCCTTTATAAAATGCCAATCATGTGCAATTGTATTGGGGTGGAGGCAGAAAACTTAAGAGACTAATTTCAAAACCTAGGCACATAAAACCAAAACTACCTACTTATAAAAAAAAAAACATAAAAAAAATAAAAAAAGAGTTCTTGTAACGTGACGTTGAAGCATGGCTCTGTATACTACGCTGAGTTTGTGTCCTATCACTTGGACCATAATTAGGGGCTACCAAGCTTAATTTCTAGTCAGAGATATTGATGAAAAGAACTACACACAAGCGTCAACAGGCTCCACCGCTGGCCAGTTACATGTAAATAAAATCTAACACCAATAATCGATTTTGTTAATTTAAAAAGGAGCTGTACAGTTTGTTTGTATTTGGTCCCATTTTCCAATGAACTGCTCCAAAACGTGCAAAACTAGCTTATTTAGGCAATTTAAATCATGAGACTGAAGTTTTCCTGTTCTTCACATTCTGCCGACATTGTGTGGATGCAGCATTACAATAGAAAGAACATGTGACCAGTACTGAAAGGTTAAAAGTTTAATTCACATGGGAGACACCCATTCTAAAAATATATGCACTCATGTTACTCTAAGAGTCACTTTAGATAACAACTCTGACCAAATGTCATATGTTAAGGCTCGTGCAGACTACATGACTTTCAGCGTCGGCAGATCACCGTGCTGTTCAGACTACACATGCCGTCTTATGAAGTCTTGAAGTCGTGGCGTTCACACAACGTGACTAATCTACGCAAGCTGAATGCGGCTGTGTCACCGGCTGCTTATCAAACTAAAGGGGTATTAATGGCATGCAAACCGTCACTTTATTGAAGCAAACTTGTTTGATACATTTAGTTTATTCATTTCAATTTTCAGCACTGCAGAAAAATTGAAAGGCTGGATTTCATCTGTTAAGAAGCACTTAAGAAAACGGCTATTCAGAATGTTCATTACATTAGACCTGTATATACCTGTGTGAGTGTGTTGGTTAAAGAAGTCAACTCACCGTCCTCTGAATGTAGTCCCAGGTGTGCTCTGTGGTCCTGTTCTGGCCAGTGTAGTTGATTATCATGCCCTTTATGATGTTGGACATCTCATATTTCAACTGGGAATGAGATGAGAATATACCATCAACAGTGCAAGTGTCAGACCAATACTGGTTACTTGTTTTTAGTTGATACAAAATACTATAAATAGCTGTACATATATCAATATGCGGGTGCATGTTTGTATGCAAGCCATAAAAAGAGTCAGATTGCCCACATTGCAATCTTTTGTGCACAGTAGAGAGACAGTGTTGAAGAAAAGAAAACAAACACACCCATGCTAAATATTTTTTGAAAATTTACTAGCAACATCTGAACTTAATGTTTCTTAGGGCAACACCTCGGGTGGTATTGCCCTGCGAATTCCCATGCTGGGCTGAAACATTGCACAATGCAGCTCAGCAGGACCATGACTCTGTTTATGTGTGAGACCACAGAGCAGTGGCAGCAATGTATCTTCAGAGCTCTGAAGGAGATGAGTGACCGCCTCACCCTATTCTGGGAGAGAGCACCACCCTGCCCTGTGGTGAGCCTTAAACACAGGGAGCGCGTCTAAAGCTACAACACGCACACGCTCTCAGCGATACACACAAACATACGTATATGCACATGTGCAAGTGCTGGAGGGCTAACAGTTGAAAGGGCCTCCGCCTATCCTGAGTCACGCAGGTGTGAGGTTTATCAAGGGAAAGGCGTTTTATGTCCTGAAACCGGTCGAAGAGGTTTCACACAAACACATTAATGAATTTAATTTTAATGAATTTAATAAGTCATTTAGCTGTTATCCAAAGCGACTTACAATTGCAATATATATCAAAGGTCAAGTGCCTCTGGAGCATGTGGATGCACGTGGATGTGTTTTATCCACTACACCATCACCACGCCAACACATATGGCTGGTTCTATTTTTTAGGCTGGTTGCCATTATTAATTTGACCCCAGATTCAAAAGAACAGGTTTTAGAGGAAAAACCCAGGAGGAGAGTTAAAACCTTCCTCTGTCTGACGGTCACCTCCATTTATGGTGTATTCTGTAACTTAAAAAGTGCTTTTGGTGACCTGTTAAAGATGCCTGTTTGTTCCACAGATGTAAAACTCACAAACAACGTGATATTTGGATGTGTTCTATAATATTCGATGCATTTCTGACATCTGTCCGCAATGGTTTTTTTCTTGGTTTGGTTTCAAATGTTCTTGTCTTTTTTAGGTGACTATCACATCACTTGTGATTTGTATTTTAACGTATTGGTTAGGCAGGGTCTTGAGCAAAACTATCCTCTTGAAAAGTGTTAGTGTTGTTGCTGGGTGTTGTTGCTGGCTGGTTTCTCCAAAAATGTAAAAACAACCTAGCTTTTAGCTTTTAAAAAATTTTTTTTTAGATAATCCACTGATCTTTTAATGATTTATTTAGCTTAAGAAGTAGGAGAGTCACACGGTTTGACAATCTTTGGTTTGTTGTGACCTGTCAGACTCCTCAATAAAAGTGTATGTGCGCCCAAAAGCCAAAAATGGCGCACGCCAAAAAATATCCAGACTTATAAAACCGTGCGAACGCACACTTGTTAGCAAGTTCCCTTTATAAATCACAATCTACTTGAAATGTGGCGCATGTGAAGGAGCTCCATGTCCGACCCTTCAAACGCCCATAGTTGCCTATAAATGGTCAGTGAAACACCCCTCATTAATATTAATACATACTGATTGCAGGAAGAAAAGGAGCCAAAATCTGACAGAAAAGCTACAAAATGAAATTTAACTCAGTGTGACACCGACGTTTCTTTTGGTGAAGCTGAAGCATGTTGTTTGGTGGGTAAAAAATGCACTTTCACACAACGCTTGTGCACTGGAGGAAAGGGGGCACCAGAGCTTCACCCCCTTATAACCGATCTGCAGGATGGGGCATCCCTCTTTTGAGTAGTGACGTCACTGACTGGAGGGACACACACACACACACACACACACACACACACACACACGCAAGACGGGATGACCCAGGTACTAATTTGGATTCCCCCGTTTGAAAAGAGATTAAACCAAATGCATTCTGCTTGTGTTTGAACATTTATTTAGGCTACCCAAACAGTGCACTCAGTTAATGAGGCTGCCGATGAGTTAAAAGAAATATGACTTGTTGTAAATGACATAAAATAGCGTTATATTTCCATAATGTGTTTTTACAAGCTACGCATCACATCCACACGATGGTGCACAGCGTTTGGCTCAAAAAGGCAACACACATCTGATAACAATAGGCAATATAAAACTATGCACTCGTATTTGCTCATCTGACACATTGAAAACAGCATCAATTTAAATGTACTTGTCCTCCTGTTCACCTTATGTATGAGAATAAATTGCACTGCATGCAAGTAGGCCTATAACTTAATATGATTCCTGATTAAACTGTCCAACATATTTGAGGTGTTCTTTTGCACAAACAGATACAATCAGGTCCATAAATATTGGGACAATTCTAATCTTTTTGGCTCTATACACCACCACAATGGATTTGAAATTAAACGAACAAGATGTGCTTTAACGGCAGACTTTCAGCTTTAATTTGAGGGTATTTACATCCAAATCAGGTGAACGGTGTAGGAATTACAACAGTTTGTATATGTGCCTTCCACTTTTTAAGGGACCAAAAGTAATGGGACAGATTAACAATCATAAATCAAACTTTCATTTTTAATACTTGGTTGCAAATCCTTTGCAGTCAATTACAGCCTGAAGTCTGGAACGCAGAGACATCACCAGATGCTGGGTTTCAGCCCTGGTGATGCTCTGCCAGGCCTCTACTGCAACCGTCTTCAGTTACTGCTTGTTCTTGGGGCATTTTCCCTTCAGTTTTGTCTTCAGCAAGTGAAATGCATGCTCAATCGGATTCAGGTCAGGCGATTTACTAGGCCATTGCATAACATTCCACTTCTTTCCCTTAAAAAACTTTGGTTGCTTTTGCAGTATGCTTCGGGTCATTGTCCATCTGCACTGTGAAGCGCCGTCCAATGAGTTATGAAGCATTTGGCTGAATATGAGCAGATAATATTGCCCGAAACACTTCAGAATTCATCCTGCTGCTTTTGTCAGCAGTCACATCATCAATAAATACAAGAGAACCAGTTCCATTGGCAGCCATACATGCCCACGCCATGACACTACCACCACCATGCTTCACTGATGAGGTGGTATGCTTTGGATCATGAGCAGTTCCTTTCCTTCTCCATACTCTTCTCTTCCCATCACTCTGGTACAAGTTGATCTTTGTCTCATCTGTCCATAGGCTTTTTTAGGGGTTGTTTGGCAAACTCTAATCTGGCCTTCCTGTTTTTGAGGCTCACCAATGGTTTACATCTTGTGGTGATCCCTCTGTATTCACTCTGGTGAAGTCTTCTCTTGATTGTTGACTTTGACACACATACACCTACCTCCTGGAGAGTGTTCTTGATCTGGCCAACTGTTGTGAAGGGTGTTTTCTTCACCAGGGAAAGAATTCTTCGGTCATCCAGCATAGTTGTTTTCCGTGGTCTTCCGGGTCTTTTGGTGTTGCTGAGCGTTCTTTCTTTTTAAGAATGTTCCACGTTCCATGTTGGCCACACCTAATGTTTTTGCTATCTCTCTGATGGGTTTGTTTTGATTTTTCAGCCTAATGACGGCTTGCTTCACTGATAGTGACAGCTCTTTGGATCTCATATTGAAAGTTGACAGCAACAGATTCCAAATGCAAATAGCACACTTGAAATGAACTCTAGACCTTTTATCTGCTCCTTGTAAATGGGATGATGAGGGAATAACACACACCTGGCCATGGCAGCTGAGCAGACATTACTTTTGGTCCCTTAAAAAGTGGGAGGCACATATACAAACTGTTGTAATTCCTACACCTGATTTGGATGAATACCCTCAAATTAAAGCTGAAAGTTAAAGCACATCTTGTTCGTTTAATTTCAAATCCATTGTGGTGGTGTATAGAGCCAAAAGGATTAGAATTGTGCCAATGTCCCAATATTTAACCTGACTGTATCTCCGTTTGTGTTTATTATCCTCAGTCATGGTTTGTTTTGTGCGCCGCAAATGATCTTAAATTATGTTTTTTTTATTGCGCACTTCAGGGAAAATCAATCAAATTATTATTTAGAAAGGCTTTAAGCTTATACTACTCAGAGGTAATATTTCGATATATTTTACACAGTAGTAGGCCTATTCATTCCAGTTTCATCCTTCTGCCATGTGAGTGGCCGTTTCTCATTTCTCCTCTTTATGTGCGGACACATGGTTCAGAGTTTACTTATGGGACGCACATTTTCCCGTCAAGTTTGTTTTTTATAGATCACAACCTTTGCTTGGGAAGTGGCGTACGCACGTTTCCAGCCCTGTTTTGTACGTACCCACCGTTCATAAGTGAGACCCCTGGTGAGTTGGTGATCCTGCCTGTAGGGGGCACCGCTTTATCAAGGATTTCGGTATAAAGTGGTTTCTGGGGTGATAATTACGGTCTTAAATGGGGCAGTGTTGGACATACCAATATAATGTGTCAGAATATGACAGCAACGTTACCAACATTCATTCAGCATTCATTTGTTAGCACTCTCCCTCTAACATAAAAAAAACAAACAAAAACCCCGGAGGGGGAGCTGAGCCAACAATGGAAAAATTCAGTATTAAGAGCCTGCCTTCTACTTCCTTTACAGTTGTCACACATCTCCTTCATCTCACTTTCTACCAGCATCCAACGTCACATCAGTGACAAACTGACACCCTCTCACTTTCCACTCGTCAAGGTACAAAACTGTGATTCATCACAGGATGCAGGGGGCTCATTAACAAGTTTAGCTAAGACCTAAATGCAGCCAGTCACACAACTGAGGAGACGAGAACCATGAAAAACCAGTGGGAGGGAGAGGACCTGAGAAGAAGGGGTAAAATGGTGAAAAAGATAAAATCAGGACAGAGTACAAAAAGTGGAATAAAACTAAGAAGACTAAAAAAAACACACTGAATAGACAAGAGGATAAATTATGAAGAAGTGAAATTAACAAAAACGGGAAGAGCGAAAAGTAGACTGATTAAGTACATTAAAAGGTAGTATCTTACCCGATCTCTTTGAAAGTAAATGAGAACTCCAGCAGTGACCTGGGCGATGAGGATGAGCAGGAGGCAGGTGAAGTACTGTGGAAAATGTCAGTATAAACATTTACAATAAATACTTTTAAAACACTGGCAACACTGCAGGAAATCAATAACCTCCTATTACTAATTATGTAAAATTAAATAAATAAAATAATTTAAGCAGATTTAATCGAAAGTATCAAATGACAATGTGAAAACAATGTGAGAATGTTTAAGGTGTTGCTCGTGGTGAATAACCTACAGAGAATTATCACCAGAACCACTCCCCTCAGATTTTTCCAGCTTTATAGCGAGTTTCTGCTCTTTGTGCAGCTGTCAGGCCTACAACCTCAATGTTTTGGTGCAAAAAACCCTCTGTACACTACCTATGACTAGCTGGTGAACATAGTGGAGCATGTATCAGCTAAAGAGCCAGATATTTCTCTCAGGAGTTGGCGGAGACCAAAAACAGAGTGAAAAAATAGTTAATATTGGACTTCAGGTGGACATAAACACAACTCCAATGCAACTTGTATGCGTAAAGAATAAACTATTTGCTAACAAGTTGATCATATCAACTTTGCCGATAATTTGTGTTCACAACTTGTTTCTATCCAAAAAGTCAGTTATTGCAAGTAAAAATAACACATTATATAACAAACTAGCAGACAAGAAGATTAAACACACTCTTGGGTAGATTTTTACCTTTCATTTTAAATTATCATTAATCAGTGTTCAGAGTCTTAAACATAATTTCTAAAGCTTTCTGCAAGAATAATGTAAGCCATTCAAGACCCTTCCTCAGCCTCCCTGAGTGGAAAGGCGGTGTGTGTGATGGGGTGGGGGGGGTGGGGTTCCTCTGCCAGCTGGTCACTGTCGCTGGGAGAAGTAGGTCACAGCAGTTCTTCAGTTAACCCTAGCAGGTTTAACGCTGTAGAGGTCATGCACCCATCCCCACTCTTGTTTTACTAACTATATCTCACTGGCTTTACCCGTCAACCCCCGTCCCACTCTCCTCTGTAAATTCACACATGCTGCGAAGCCCCGGCCCACACATAAGCAGAAATTAAAAAAGGCTTTACTGTCAGCAAGAATTTATCATGTGTTCTTAGCTAGGCTTGAGAGCTCAAACAGGTGCATGCAGATGAATATTTAATGCTAAAGTACAGTAACTTAAAATAATATAACTTGCGGATAATAATCTGTGGATACGAGGGACGGGTGATATGGCCCTAAAATAATATCACAATATTTCAGGGTATTTCTGCAATAATGATATTCTTAATGGTAAAATACTAAAAATATTTTTTGGTTTAGATCTCCCAATAGCTGTTGAACTCTCCTCGCGGGAGCTACTCGTACTCAACCAGGTGCTTCTGCTTGAGGAGGTGAAATTTTGTTGTTACAGTCTTCTTGCACTTCTCACACATTACTGTGGTTTTGTTGTAGATCTGATCTTTGTAACCACACCACTTCCACTCTCCTGAACTCCTCCATAATGGAGCAAGTTGCAATGTTACTTTTGGTTTCAGTCGTTCTTGTTGTTGCAGTTAAGTGTAACGGTATGATGACATTACGTCAACATGTCTAAAGTTGCCATTATCACAATGGAATTTTAAAAAATCATGTACAAAATTACTCCATTATGTCATGAATAATACGATATGGCAATCCACTGATGGAGACAAACCAAATATCCCTGGTTGATTAGAGAGGCGAACATTACTGAGAAAGTCTTAATTTTGTCTTAAAGACTCAATATTAGAGAGATGACAGGCAAACAGAACATTTAGTTTCCTGTATGGTAATGACCTAACTGTGGTCTGACGATCTTACATGAGTTTCACAAGCAACTTGAGTTTTAAACTGCGTTGTCTCGCTGTGGTGGTAACCCTATATGAGCCTCTTGGTAAATGAAACTAAGCTGTAGCGTGTTAGCTTAAAGTGAATGTAATTCCTCACCACACCCAGCAGACAACGAATTTCGTAGATGGCTCCTATGCAGCCGAAGAATCCCATGCCCATTGATAAGGAACCCACCCCAATGAGGATGTAGGAAGCCACTTTGATCGAGTTTGATGACTCCTCTGGAGAAAACATATGTAAACAGAAAGAGAAACAAAAGAGTTCAACTTACACATTAACATTACACTGAAAGCTATACGGACGCTGCAAACTACGCACCTGCTTCAACTGTTAAATTCAGTTCTTTGGTTAAGCTTCACTGCTTTTTTTTTTAAGACAAAAAACACAACCACTTAGCCCACATGATTTTTCAAAATAGAATTACAGAAGCAGGGCCATGTTCTTGTTTTTCTACTTTAACCACAGTGTGTGCCTGCAAACAAATGCAGCTCAATAGAAGGCCTAGTTCACATGCAAAACCATTTTCATACAGCTAGTCAAAAATGATTCAGGCTACAAACCTTCTCTTTCCTTCTCTGAATTCAGAGCATTATAGTGCTTTTCTCCCAGGAAAGATTATTTTAATAGGCCACCAGAGAGAGTTGGACCAAGACAAGCCAACGTGTGGTGAGATTAATTGATTTCCCTCTTTGGTATGTAGAGCGAGAGAGCTGCAGCAGGAGGAGGAGGGGGGCAGGGACTGAAATGGAAGATTGGAAGGATAGAGAGGAGATAAACTGGAGCCATTAGGTGTCTGTGTGTTATCTGGTCTGGAGGAGCTCCAGAAAGTCCGAGCTCGGTCTAAAGATGAAGCCAGAATCTGAGTTCTGTGAAATGGCTCCAACTCCCAAAGATTCCTGGGCCAAGCAAACAAGAGCAATCAGACAACTCACTCCCATCCATTTGGTGATAGAGCTGACAGACACAGCAGCTCCTCCACCGCTGCTCAATGAATATAATGCAATGCTGTTTCTAGGCTTGCTTACTAGGAAGATAAATAGATGTGATTATTTCAACTTCCCTCTATCGTATTAGCTGCTAATTTATGCAGAAATCATCATACACAGTATACCCTCTAGCTGATGCACAATGAATATAAATTATCCCATTACAGACTATAAAAACAAGTTGTCTTTCACAATACCGTTCTTACATCCTATATGGAATCTATAGTTGTAAACTGTTAATAAACGATGAATCAATCAACAGAACATTAATCGACAAAATTGTTGATAATAGAGTGATAATTTAAGTAATTTTAAAGCAAAAAAAAAATCTCATACAATGTGAGGATTTGCTCCTTATCTCTGTTATCATGTAACATCACTGTACAGTAAATAGCTTTGAGTTTTGGGCTGTTGGTCGGACAATAACAAAACCACCATTGGTCAGTCTTTTGACATTTTTATAGACCAAAATGAATCAATGAATAATAATAATAATAATAATAATAATAATAATAATAACAATAATAATAACAACAACAACATAATGAAAACAATCATTAGTTGCAATCCTAATGCAAAAATAAATATGTCACGTAATAATATAATTTGTACAAGATTACGTAGTGTACTGAGACACTTAAATATAACTATTTACAATACAGACACAAGAGGCACATGTTTGCACAAAGACGTCATTACATGCATGTACATCTCTGACTCTAAATGGGTTACCAGAGTAGCGCAGGTTGCGGTGGCTTGAGAATACTTGGAAGCTAAAAGTATTTTTAGCTGAACATATGCAGAGGATTTATGTGGCTACAGGGTAGCATTTAAAGGGAGACAGACTAGCATATTATATGTTCTATATCTGGCCCTGCTGAAGTATGTTATTTCTCTCTCTCTCTCTCTTTCAAATCCAGTGTCTGCAAAAGCAACAGATGTGTACATGTTCCTTAACAAAAAGGATTTACCTGAAGTATTTGGGAAGATGCATTAAATAGTTTAACTAGCATATTCAGTGAGTGAGTCAACTGAAATACACTGAACATGAGAGTTGCCAAACCAAAGTATTCAAGTCATTGCTGTATGTCTAGTCAGTGGCATAAAAGAGCAATATCTACAAGACAGGAATCAGTGACGCAAGTTGAAAGTGCTGGACTGGGACTGCATGATACATGTTCGCAGTTTTTTCTGCTAGAATGTATGATAAATGTATTTCCAATGTTTGCTGAAAGGAGCAATCCTTGCCTTACTCTTAGGGCATGAGACACATAATCTGTAAAAAATACATCAAGTTTCTCAGGCTCCTCTGACTGCTCCTAATGCCATTTCCATTAGGAGCAGACCACTCCCGGGTCAAAACAACCAATCAAGCTGCGTAGCCGCCCTCCTCGCGCATGCTCTTACTCAGTCCAGCTCAATATCTTTAAAGTGTGGCATAAGACAAACAACCAACCAGCATTTAAAGAACTACCCTCCTTTGCCAACAACAGTGTATAGTACAGAACACATGTTTGATCACATCCTAGCTCTACGCACTCTCTATCAACTAAAGGCAAAGAGGTATGATGGCAAACAGTGGTGAGGACAGTGGTGGACTAGCCTCTCATCCCTGCTATTAGATGTTTTCACCGCTGCCTCTGCCCTGGGCCGCGCAACGTTGGAGGGGCGTCTTTGAGAGGACAAGTTGATGCGAGAGAAGTAGAGGTCTCAGCGCGCACTCCGCAGGATGAGGTTTTACAGGGCAACTGGCTACTTCTTGTGGGTTTGGTGGCCAGGGTTTAGTTTAGTGATGAGAGAGCAGCAGAGGGAGACACGGAAGGTTTCATAGTATGTTAACTGTTACAGACTGCTGTCAAGTCAACACGATAGAGATTAAGTTAGATAACTAATATTTTTTCTATGTAGATCATAAGCCAGTTTTCTATGATTATTAATTATGGGAAATATAACTGGGATAGATGTTTGTGTTTGGATTCCCTTAAGCGATTAAATGGTAAAATAAAACACTGGTTCCAGTAAAAACATACACCCTGGAGTTAGAGGAAACGTCATGCAACACTAATGCAACCTCAAAACGATTCTCCACTGGGACCACTTCTAAAAATTTAGTTGAAGCAGTTTTCCAATGTTCTTGGCATGTTATGGCAATACATCTAATCTTTGGATTGACCTGACTATTTCCTCTAACATCAAGTATAATCAGTAGCTTCTTAGTTTCAATATGTTTAATAAATGAATAATAAATAAATAAACATATGCAGGGGATGTTAACTGCTATTTCTATCCTACATTCTTAAAATGAAATCTTTTAAAACTCATAAAAGTGTTTCCTCTCAGACCCTCTGCCAGGTGTATCAAAGTGACAGAGCAACAGATACTGCACTTTACAACGTTCCGGCTGTAGATCTAGCATCTGTGTTCTGTGGTAACTTTTTTCTGGAGTCAGCATGTGTTCGCCTTGTTACTGTGCTGCTCTGCTCTGTAATATGGCACAGTTCCATGTAAATATCTACTATATAATAGTTTATAGGTGGTTTCCATGAAACTTTCTATTTCTATTCTGTAAACATGGCCAGAGCCACAGATTCAGCTTGTATAGAGTAGAAAAATCACAGTTGATATTATGTACAGATTTAAAATATAAACACAGGTACATCAACTTTGTGCTGAATTTCTAGAATTTAAGCTGCCAAACGAAAAAGAATCCAACCAAGTTCTCTTTTCTTTGTTCATGCCTTTGGAAAGTTTCTGAATTAATCTGCAGCATATTTCTAAACTGTGCTTTGGCACATTCTCTGGCTCACTGACCTCCTTTCCCAAGCTGTCTTTGTTTAAACATATGCCAGCAAGATAAACTCAAGGCATCATGTCAGGGAGGTAAACTATTGACAGCACTGTATTGAACTAGAGACGTGTGCATTGAGGGGAAGATGCCCTTTTAACTGGAAAATAGGGGGCCTGAAACCAAAACATTCCCAAAGTTCCCCTGCCTGAAGTCATTGGGACATCTGCAGAGGCCTCTATTAATATAACTCATAAAGAATGGAAACTGAAAACACACAGATCCTGTTTATGGTCAGGCAACGGTACAACTTCTGAGGGGAACACACAGAGTCAATAAACAGAGTTGCCTGCAGCTTTGGTTTTTGTTCCTCTACAGGGTGGTAAGAGATTTCCAGTTAGGTTAGAAATCTAGAGACCCAGGGAGGAGTTGAGGTTGACCCATCCTGGGTACAGGCAACAAAAATACATGAATGAGAGGTCATCAAGCCCCACATAGGAAGGGATATCCTATGTGGGGCTTGATGACCTCTCAGCTGGATTATCATAACAATAGGACTGGGGCTAGCAGGGATGATGGATACTGTACTGCATTTGTGTTCTGCAAGCCTGACTGGAGATAAGCAAACTTGTCTCAATAATAACCTTGGAGTGATTCCTCGCTGAGTAGTGACCTCGAGAGGTGAAATATGAGCCAGAGGAAGACAAGACTCAGTCTGACTAGTTTAGGACACAAGGTCAGTTTTGGTTGGTCTTCGTCAAAACTCCAGAGTTTTTACAACTCATCAGTCAAAGCAGCACAGACCTCCAGCCTAAATATAGATTTCTCCAGCTCTGCTCAGCCCCCTTTCTCATTGGACAGTATACCAGTTTTATGTTCTGCCATTTTGCAATACTTACTGGAGGACGTGATAAATGTTTTAGCATATTAAAACTATAATGCTTTAGATGCAATAACATGCAGGTAGAAGGCTATGCACACTCATAGAACTGGAGTTACATCCAGTAACTACTATTTTCCTCGCTTATGCAGTCCAGTAACACAAAAGTACGGAAGGTAGCGTTACGATAATTTTCACCGTTGATTAATCCACTGATGATTTTCTTGTTTCATCAGATCGCTATGTCTATGAAATTATAAAAATTGCCTACCACAACATCCCAGAGCTCAAAATTCTGTCTTCAGTTAATTTATTTTGTCAGATCAATAGTCCAAAACCTAAAGATATTAAGTTTACAGTGATATAAAATATCAAATCCTCACGTTTAAGAAGCTGGCACCAGAAACCATTTAGCATTTATGCTTAGTGATTAACTTAAACATCCATCCATCATCAACCGCTTATCCTGCGTACAGGGGCTGGAGCCAATCCCAGCTGACATCGGGCGAAAGGTGGGGTACACCCTGGACAGGTCACCAGTCAAAAATAGTTATTCACTCTTGTTAAATATTGTCTGTATAAAAGCAGTAAATCTGGCACAGTTACCGCGTTGGTTTAACACTCATCATCAGTCCTAGCTTTGCGACCCACGTCATATGAGAAATGTGTATCATGGTCTCATTGAAAGAAATGCTGTATTTGACTTCCAACACATATTAAGTTGCCAGAAAATAAATTAAAAGAATTCTTCTTTATAGGCTGATGTTGGGAGAAAAACTCACTGCTGCTCTCGGCAATGCTCCATCTGGGATGAATACACTGAAAGCATTTATAACAAGATTTATGGCAACTAAGAGTTTCCATCCGTTGTTCCCGGTTCTTTTCAGGCAAGGCTGGAACTGGGTTTAATTATTCTTTCTCTAGTGTCTTCACAGCAGATAACCTACGTTACACATTTTGTTGTCTATGACGAAGATGATAACTACGCCATGTAGGAGATTGCCATTTGGAAGATTGGTTTCTTTTTCACATGTTGTGTCTACAAATAGATCTGTGACTACTTCGGTGAGGGTGGGAGATTCTATCTGTGCACCTCTGCTGTCTGGAGAGCTGAGAGAACCCAGCAAGTTCAAAGTACAACTCTGTGGAAAAATTGAGGAGGGGTAGTCTGTATGTCAACAGGTCAGCTTTTGAGTGGCTGAGGAAGTCATTAAGTTTCATCTGTGAGTCACAGTTTTTGTTTGGTATGAACATCCCTTTGTGGTTTCTTGGGAATGATTCCTATGGGATAAATTCCACATAAGCTATACAGAGTAGGCCAGAGGTTTTAGGATTTGACAAGCATACTCTCCAAGCTCTCAGACCAGATGTATTGGCATGGGTCAAAAGTGCTGAATGTTTGCTGACGTGAATGTTATCACTACAGGACGTGGCAGCAAGACTGTGGATGTGTGTGTGTGTGTGTGTGTGTGTGTGTGTGTGAGTGAATGTTACAACACTTACGTAGAACAGCAATGAAGCTCTGGTTATCAAAGAGGACCCACAGGCCAAAGCCCGTGATCAATGCTCCGAAGATCTGTAGAGGGGAAAGAGAAAAGAATCAGGCACCAGTTTGAGAGCGAAACACAGAATTTGTGCTGGTGTGTCTTGAACAGAGGGCCTTATTTCTGCTTACTCAGTCTGTCACATCTGGGATTCATCAGATCCTAACTCTGCTTGTCTCTTTCTCTCACAGCAATGTGCAGAGGGAAAAAATATGTGGAGAGGATCAAGAGACCCATTCTGCTGTTTTTTCCTCACAATTAACACCCAGCCAGTCACAGATCTACCAGTCATTCTCAGTCTTCAATGTCCCTTTCAGAACAGCAAACTGAACAGCGTAAGTAAGTAAGGATAAAGGGAGAAATGAGACATTCTCAGAAATTAAGAAGAATCATCACCTCTATACTGGAACATTTTGTCACTGGCATCTTAAAGCCTCAGAAAATCATCAGTTTTACCAAATGTACCCTTGTAATGAGGTAATGAAGTGCAGAACTTCTATGTAATTAACATGGCCCTTGTTTATACGTTGTGGATCACTGTAGTGGGAGTAAATCCATAGATGAGAGGCTCTGTTGATTCACCAGCTTCCCCTCTTGGACCGCCACCCCTCCCCAACCCCACAACAGTCATTAGAGCCCTAGTTAAGAGCTGCTCATTTAGAGGGACTGTTGAGCTCCCGTCAACCATCATTAGCCCACCGCTTCCTGGCTTTCCCTCCGCGAGCCTCCGCTAGCCTAATCTCTCCAAATGGACAAACCCTGACACAGACACACACGCTTCCTATTAGACACCAGTCAAGTGTTCACATCAAAAGGTTTACAGCCACAGTCTCATTGGAAGGGTCTGGACATCCTCACAGAGTCAGTTTTAGGAATCTGGGGTTATAGCAACCCCTGGACTATATTTTGGCCGGTGTGAGAGGGAAGGAAACAAACAGAAACCATCTGTTGTTGTTTAGACCTGGCTGTGTAAAGATACTCTGTAAAGTTTCTTGCCCTAGGCAGAGTCACAGCAACATTTCCCTATGTATCTCCACTAATCTCTGGTGCTATTTCAATATGGACGCTTACTCAAATTAAAACCGCTGACAGGCATCAGACAGCTCTCGATTTGTCGTACGTGTCTGGTTCAGCTTAGGTAGCACAGCATACCTATCTTTCTTTGGTAAACAAAGCTGCTGACAAAGTGGAAGTCATTTGACAAGATTCTGACAGCATTTTTCTGCAGCACGGCCATGAAGCAGTGATGAAGAGCTGTGATTACTTACAAAGAAGAGGAGGTTGAAGAGGAACAGAAAGTACTTGGTAACTGTGATGCATCCTTTCCCCATGGCTGTGTTTCTGGAAAACAGAAATTAATTTATTGGTTAAATTAAAATTGCTGTATTGTGTGGCGGCGTGTGAGATAAAAAGAGAAGAAAGACACAAGATGGACAAAAGACACAACAACAAACCAAAGACAGCTAGCCTTGAGATAGCCTTGCTTTAATAGTAGAGTAAGCGGGCTATAAAACAAGGACACAGAAAAATCTGCACAGTTGGGTTCCTGATTAAACACAGCTTTAATCTTCAAAGCAACATCAGCCTAATTCATTTTCAACAGTTATCCAACGAAGGTTAAAGTCAAGGGCAAATGGACTTGGTTGAAGATACTGGAAGACGTTCCTTCCCTCATCCAAAGGACGACTTCAGTTCCAGAACTGAAGTCCAGTTGCCCTTGACTTTAACCTTCATTTGGATAACTATGACCTGGATGACTGAGAATCTTCATAGACATCATTTTCAACAGCCACGTTTCTCCAGTCTTAAACAGCCCAACCTGCTCTAATGCCCATTTTTATAAGACAACAATTGGCATGCTGTGTTAAAATATTTGGTTTTACGACAGTATTGGATGCTTATGAAAGCAAGTTTGTTACCAAATATAGGTTTTATTCTTGACAAACAAGAAGAACCACCCTGTTGAGACGGACTGGAGGGAACAGACATCCACAAAGAGTAGTGAAGTCATGATTAGCATGCTATTAGTCATCACAGGCAGATGGAAACTAGGCCCAAGCAACAAGCTTGGTTAGAAATAGCATTTTATCAGTCAATTTTATGAACTATTTAAAGCCAAATGTACAACAAGAGTAGCCTATTTAAAACCATATCCAACAGGTCTGGCTAATGTTATACGACCACATAACAGACGACATAACAATCAGTCCATCAAAGGAAGCTGAGAACTGTAGCTTTCTCACATGTTAGGTTCGGTCATGTAACACTGATATCTGCATTGTTTCAGTTTACCACTCACTCATCATCTCTATTTGTGTTTCCCATGTACACAGATGTATATGTGGGCGCACAAGCCTACACATACATTTAGTGACTTTTCTGTGAGTAACATGTTCCTTTGAGGAAACACCTGTAGTCCAGGCCAGCAACACGTATACAGTCCAGCAGGGACACTTTATGAAACTCTCTGGCAGCATGATTCTGCCCAGGGCTCCATGAGTCCAAAGAAAATATTTACCACAACCAGACCTTTTTTTTTTTTTTTCCTTCCCTTCACTGGGAGCAGTTTTATATATAACCAGCCATTGTGGTTATTTGAGGAGTCTGAAAATATCCTATAGAGACAACTCCCCGTGTATCAGATTACAAGCTGTTCTCTTTTCTGTGTCTTTTTTACATCAAAACTATAGGTTCTTCCCAATGGCAGACCAGGGCCTGTAATAGCGTGTATTTAGCTCTATTTTAAAAAGTGTATACTACTTCTGGAAGCAGAAACCCATGACCTGATGTTTATTGCGTATAATTTCTGAATACAAAAGTCCCATATTTTGCACTGTTTTGTTTTTGATTGATGTCTATTTTTGATTGATCTTTCACTGACTTGTTTCGTAATGGTGGGATTCTTGTTCAGAGAGACAAGCACATGTACGCGAAAAGGAATACGGTGTTATGGCAGAATAAGAGGTAGTAGTAGGTAGGTAGAGTAAAAATTGCAATGTTTCATTAAGCAAACTATCACTTTCTACAAAGACTAATGATGCATTACCAGTTAAATTGCTTTTTGAGTAACCTTGGAAACCCACTAAAATAGCATGCAAATAAAGTTAATTTGCTGACATCTCAGTCCCATGTGACTAGACTTTCATCTTCCCCCGTCAGTTGGTTAGTAAGTGTTTGTGTATAAATGGCTGCCATCTCTTTTCTATATATGCATCATTACAACAGGAAATGGCTTTTTCCCCTTTAAATATGAAATGGCGTATTTACAAAGACCCGTCTAAAAATGCCATCATGTTGTTAACTGGACAGTTTTTTTTCCAACTACTACTGAGTTTCTTTAATCTCTTCTCTGCTGATGAAAACGCATTGTGTTTTTGTAACAGTGTGTTATTGCAAGACATTGTTACAATATTTTTGTAAGATACTGTTACAGTAATGTAACAACCAGAATAATGGTAATAAAAGCTTAATTTAATCTAATCTTCCCAATTAGATTCATGAGTCAGTAGGAAGAATAAAACCCTGAATGTAATACAATTTGAACTGCTGGAAACCATCATAAGCACTGGTTATTTAGAGTAATCAAATGCAAACATGAACAAGTATTTACTGAACTGTATTACTAGTACTTACTGTACTACTGTCTCAGCTTTATGTAGAGGACACAATCTATAGAGTAGGCCAGTCACAAGTCGGTTACGGTTAATATTACTATTACTAACCACCTATTCTAGCCTATTAAACACAGTTGATAACCAAACTACCAACAAAATTAGATGTTTACAAATCTGAACATGGTATAATGCCCAAACCAAACAGCAGATACCCCTGCAAAGTACATAATCCTTAAAGGAGATTGTTGGTATTTATATCTTGATGGTGAGCAGCAGTGTGGATTAAAAAAGGCTTAGTTATGACAACTGTTTGTTGGCTGAGCTCTGTCCATCTGAAAACAATTCCTAACAATGCCTCAGTGCTACTTATTATATTTTCAAACAATAAATTAAATAGGCTAACAGACCTAGTCCCATTCATTCTGAAGCAGCCAAGTGACCATATTAAGGTTTGCAGAAATGCCAAACCATAAATACACTCAAATGTTTTGCACATCCTGCAGCCATGGGGCCATTTTATGTTTATTTTTGCTCAACCTACATTGACAAACCCAATCACACTGTTTTTTTGTGAAAATAAGGACTGGAAAGTGCAATGGAAATTCAAAGTTGAGCCAAATGGCAAATCCAAGAAACAGTGCCATTATAACCTTGTATAACAGCTAACATTCATAATGGTTCTGACATTAAAAGGAAATTGGACATCAGAAAAAGACAAGACTAAGTTCAGGCTTATGGTGCAAAACCCATGTGGAGAAAATAAATTATTTCTCTAAGAAAGCTGCAAATGAGTCACCTGGTCCAAACTCTGTGACCTCATACAGCCATTTCTTCCCTGCGTAGCCCCCGTTTCCCTCCCTGTGGTTTGGCATGAGGTGGGATCACTGTCAAACAGTGTTTGGGGTGCACTAAAGGAGGTGTGCAATTGAACTTAGTATTTGTTTCTTGGACAAAGTGCCAGTACAAAAGCATGGGGAGATAAGAGATTATGTAGACAACATTAGTGGCAGATGGCATCGACTGTGTCTGTAACAGATCCAGCATGGATCAACTGCAGCCCTACTGTATACAAAAAGTCAGGCGATCTGCCAACCTCCATCTACCACCACCTCCTATCATAGTCATATTTGACCCATTTACACATCTGTGAGGCCATCACGCTGACATGAACCTACTCACATCAGCCTGGTACTAAAGCCCTTAATACCATGCAGAATCCTGCTTTAACATTTGCAAAAATGCCATTTTTACACAGAGCACGGTATAGATCTGCTCTATATGAAAATGCAATGAGATAACTTCTTTTACGGCGCTGTAATTGGCACTATATAAATAAACTGAATTTAAACATCTGTATAGACATGATATAGCTCACTGTCTACAGTAGGGCTGAATGACATGCAAAACAAAGAGGAAATAAATATTTTAGTTTTCACTTATGTGACTCGTGATTTTTGCTGGGGTCCGTACCAAAAAAGCATGTTCCTTTACGTCTGTAGAATATGATTTGTAGGCTGGGGCATCTCTGTAGCACCTCAATGCTTGATTTATAAATGGCATTGTGACACATTTTATCTTTATCAAAAACATAGCACCCAGCGAACAGACCCCGGATAAGCAGTTGAAGATGGATGGATGGATGGATAAAAACTATAGCAGCTCCTTGGCCATATTGAGATTTCTGTAATATTAAATATATAATATATAAAATTCAGTTTTGTGAGTGTTATTGCAACTTGCAAGGGTGAGGACTAGGCCTGCTAGATCATTTTCGTTATCAAAATACTTTTAACGTCTATAAATGTTTTGAATTATCTCGGTCATACAAAATCTGTAGTCTAAACGATGTTTTATCAGTTGAGTTGCTTAATAACTTGATAAGCCTCAAAGAATTCTGTGGGATGGAGGGGATATCCCAGTTAGCAATGATGGGACTTAGTGTATGACATTAAAGGAGTGAAATCCCCCACCTGTGTTCAGTGCCAGGTAACTTCCCAGCATTCAGTGGAAATGATGAAAGATCTGTGGTTACAAGACTAAACACAGCACAACTGGTTTTGACCTCTCTTTTTAATCATTTAGTCTATATACAAAACACAAGGACACCTATCAGAAGTTACGAGAGGTTAAATTAAAAACCAACCAAGCACAATAGTGTATTTATTAATAAAGCATTTTCCTTACAATATAAAACAGAAAGGAGAAAAAGATGTGGCTTTGGTGAAATGATTTTTCATCTGATTTAAATTACAGAAGGAACACATGTTTCCGTCACAACCAGCTTCAAATGTGATGGAGATACCACTCTATTAACCTCTTGAAGCCCAATTTGTGCATCATCCGTAGCTGCAATGAAACCAGCAATATGAGGCTTTATTCACCAATAGCGTGAGGCTGTGGTGTCCTTGACAGCATCACCAAACTCGCCTACAGTTCTCTACATTGACTTTTCATGACACATCATGTGGATACTTGATGTTAATGCAGTGGTAATAATGTAGTTCTTATAAGTGACAGCAGCTGCCAAATACATGGCTAGTTGAACAGTGATGGTGGCCAATTGGGACATTTCACCAAACCCAAAAGCAAACTCCCACAAATCAGCAAATTCAAATTCTGTCACTGAATAATTGATGACTAATTGAGAATTAATTTTCCTTACTCCAGTAGGTCAACTCAGATCTGAATTTCTGCTTGTAAACCACAATATTGCCAGAAACTTGCACCTTCTTCCAAAACTGTGATAACTGGATGTGGTCTCTCATTGCTTCTTTTCAGTTTTACCACAAAAAGGCCTCCTTACAGATCACAATGGTTTTCCTACCAAGCCCATTAGACACACACAAACACACAGACATATATCCTAACAAAAATAAGTTTGAATCCCACAGAACCCTCTGTGACAGCTTTGATCAAGTCCAAGATATGACCCTGACACTAAAATTGACAAAATGTAAAGTCAGTTTTTTCGAAGGATTAACCAAATTAGTTCGATTCATCATTTCAAAGTCGTTATAGAGCGTTAAAGGACGTTAGCTTAAGGTAACGTTAACGTCAACTGTAAACTGACGTGGTCAACTGTAAAATGCTGAAACGTCGACATGTTTGTGTTTCTGTTAGTTTAGTAGAACTTTCTTTCATTAATGGGTTTCTGGAGCTAACGTTACATAGAAAGTTTTCTACAGGCAAAGGGTTGATAGATGGCGGCGGCTGTTACAACGACGGGCAACTTTACATATTCTGTCGTAACGTTAATCTAATTTGATTAAGTTACTTGCTAGCTAGATACGTGTAAAAACGCTATCTAAAACTTACTTTGACTTCTTCTCCAAAGATGGTGACAGTTGGCTGAAGGGTCGGCCGTCTTCTGTCTTGTTTGCTGTGTGACAAACGGTCGCTGGTCAGAGAAACAAGATGTGTGTATGTCTGGGTGGATCTGCGTGTCTGAGAAAATGTTAACACCCCTACCGTGAAGCAAGCATGGTAGCTTTTAACCCTCTCCTGTCCGTGATCATGGCCCGCCAAGCCAAATAACTGTAGAGGGAGGCCACACTGGTGCATTTTCTTACTGACAACTGAGTCAGACAAGCTTTTTTGCAACACTATCATGCCATTAACTCAACATGGCTAGCCTTCTTTCGTTGTTGTTAAAATAAAATAATTACTTCCTCATCCAAACAAACAGCATACTGTTTCCTCCTCATTATTAAAACATGACATCTAATGCCACAAATAATCAGCAGGCAGTGAGCAATTTCTGCCAGACATTAGTTTGTAATGTTAGGCCTATCTCTTTAATGCAGTTTACTGATTGTTGTTTACATTACAGGCACAGTATCACTCCATGTAGTAGAATTATTAGCGGAAGTCAGTAGTCAGCAGTAGTAGCCTCAGTCCCTGAGTAACATCCTGTCAGGATGCAGAGACTTCTAAGGTGCTTGCAGCTGCTGTAAACTATAATAACAATTATCAGCTGATGTGAAATGTGGGCCTAATATTTTGTGATTATAGGTGATCATCAGTTTTAATCTGATGATCACATAAAGATAGTTTGGGTATGACTGTTTTGTGAGGAAACAAAACTTTTTAGAGCATAAAATAATAATTCTTGGCCTGTGAGAAAATAATAATAATTTACAGCCATTTCCTGTCACAATGCAAATTTTACTTGAAGATGATCAACCGGTTATATTTCCATGTATGGTGATAATTTAAATGATCCATTATAAGCTATACTAAAATACTGTTTACCACCATGCCTTGCGAAATAAACCAGGACTCAGTATATAGAGTGGAAAGTATGGGGAGAATGTATACACAGGGACACATGGGAGCTTTTTGCCTATAAACAACCTGAACCACACACACATTTCCCGTGCCACACAATCCCCCTTTTCACCCTTTGCCCAATGTGTGTGTAAAGGAGAGAGAGCACACTGGGGAAGGAGAAACATTAGGCAGGAAATTAACAGGAATATGTGGTAGGCTACACAAGGTAAGATTAAATTAAATTCACTTGAAGATAATCATGTTATGACATGAACACCTTCCAAACAGAAAACACTAAACAAAGGGTGAGATTACATAACAGATCTCTTGTTTCTTTGTTGAGACACGTCAGAACAAAGTTGTGGGTTCTGTTTTGTGGAGCGATGCTTTAAAAAAAAAAACAAAAAAAACTAGACATTTTGCTGAAGGCACTTCCGTAAGGCATCCTGTTCCAGGCTGTTCCACACTGTTGGCTATCAAATCAGTGTATGTATATACCTGTGGCGGAAAATGAAAGTCTCACCCTTGCTGCTGGGCATCACTTATACAACAAGTTTAAAGAACATTTGGCTTTGAGTGGAGTTACACTGGATGTTTTGAGTGTGTGGAACGTTTTTGTCAACCTTATGATAACCAATGTCTAAACTGGATATTTCTGGTCTTTCATTATGTTTGTGTAAGTGGTTGATTTGTCAGATTTTTAAGTGACTACCTTTAACATAATGTGAACATATTATCATTTAAGTAGACAATTGAGGTTCCATGTAGCTGCTTAATAAGTGATACAATTTACATCAGAAATCACCACATCCTTACTTTGACTGTTTGACATTACATTTTGGTGATTTGAAGTTGTGGGCTGCAGTATCTAGCAGGAACTGTACTAAAGCTGAAACAATTAGTTGATTAATTAACAGAAGATTAATCTCCTATGGCTATTTGGATAGTCAATTCATCATTTTAGTTAATTGTCAAATAAAAATACCAAATAATCTCTGGTTCCAGCTTGTAAAAAATGAGGATTTGCTGATTCTCTTTGTCATACGTGACAGTAGGCTGAATATGTTTGGTTTTGAGACGGACAAAACAAAACAAGGAACTCTAAGATATCACATTGTGCTTTAGGAAATTGTGTTTGTGGGAAATTGTGATTTTTCACTATTTTCTCACATTTTATAGACAATACAACAATGAATTGATTGAGAAAATAATCAGATTAACAGTTTATTGCAGCCCCAGAAAAGACAAGGAACAAAGATGATTACTTTTGAAGTCTTCAAAGTAAACAATAGTGTCCTTTATTTCAAACTAAATAGTGGAAATCAATAACAATTTATTTTGAATATAGCACATATATACATAAAAACACAATGCTACAACTTTAAACAGTTTGACCTGGTTTGCTATTCACAACAGTACAAATATCTGTATGTTGGATCTACATCAGGGAACATATACTGTAGCTCAACTTACCAATGTAATATTTTGACTAATTTACGTCGGAGAACCAGGAGGATGAAAAGGTTATTTCTTTGCCCCCCCCAAACACTGCCCATCTCTCCTAAAATAACCCACTTTACAGACCTTTGAACATTTCCCAAGGCTGATGATTTGAGGCCAGTAGTATTGACGGAAATGGAACGACATTTTTCTTGAACTCCATAATTACCATGCTAGTCAGGACAGAGCAGTAGGTTGGTGCACACAATGTCACTTGGGAGAGCTGCATCTAATTAAACGCTGGAGAAAGGATAATTACAACTTCTCAGAAGTACGGGAGACCTCACCCATGTTTCACGTTCCCTATCTGAACTGAAGGCTCACCCAAGTAACAAGCACATCTGCCTTCAGTGCTGGACTCACAACTGCAAACCCTCAATCACTCTGACCTCAGGACCACTCCCTTCTAGGGCAGGACTGAACGTGGTCGTTTGCAACAATATGGACCACCTTTGGAGGAGACCTAAAAAAATGATGTTTCAAGTTAAATTTACATAATCAGTCGACTATCTGTGTCTTCTTGACTGGCCTTGCAGAAGAGTATGACTTGCAGCTGGCACATCTCTAAAACGCTGAGCTTACCTGAGGGCGTGCCAAGAATTGGGAGGTAGAAAATGTATTGAATTTACTTAATGGATAAAAACTGTTGGGTTATAACCGTTTTAAAGCACGTATAGTTTAATTCACCGCAATTTACCATCTTAATTTATCAGCCTTGCGATCTAGTTAGTGGCAGTCTGCTACACAGTTAGAGCTATTTATTGTGCTGGATTTCATTGCATGCATGACGTCTAAAAAAAACACACGTCACTTAAATAGGTACAAAATAAGACATGCCGAGAGAAAGATCAACCTTTGAAAATCATTGAACTTATACTGAACAAGTTCCCTGTTCGGTTCACAAGAACACCACATAATAGTAAATACTTTTATTTACATTTATACTGGTAAGATGCAGTGTTGATGACACTTTTAAGCAGTTTTAAGGCAAGGCTAAGGATATGGTCAATGTAAAAAAACAAACAAACACTGTGCTACATCACTAAAGAGGAACCAGCTCAGATTTGTTAGCCACACACACTGACATGCTCGGCTTGTGATACTAGACTTACAATAAAGGTCAAAATATTAAATACTTCCTGCCTAAAGGGTGCACACACAACAAGGAGAAAACTACACTGCTTCTCTTGTAAGAGTGAGTTCCCCTGTGCATTTATCAACGTTACATTTAGTAATCTCAGTAGTGTAAATATTCTGTACAAAACAATACCTATTCACTTTGGTAGAACTTCTTGACTGATACCTCAAGGAATAAAAAAATTGCTTCGTCCCTGAAAAACGTTAATATTCAGCATTTCTTTTGGGGTAGTCAAAATCTGATTGATGATGGGCATGATTGAGAGTAAAAACTGACCTTTAGGAGTTTCTCTGATTTCACCTGAATCTTACACTAAGCACGGTTAATGCTTTATCCATTCAATGTGTTCACCGGAGAGCTGTCAGAGAAGCATACAAGGGCACAGATATTCAGGCTTTCACTTTAGCATACACACAGTGTGAGTTAACATAAACAGCATCAAACCCGAAACATAATTATAGCACAAACTCATGGTTCTTGAGCTTGATTAAGTAGTGGTGTCAAGATGCAACATCTCGACAGATAACACTAAATACCGAATCTGGAAATCATGTAGCTGTACATGAACAACATAGTTGGATGTTTGAAATCACTCTGTACTGTACATATTAAATCATAGGTCACACGAGAACGCAATGCACTACAAACTACTAGCTTCTTCTTTATAATGACAGCACTCAGAAGTGCACAAAGGAGGAATGTGTGTCAAGAGGGTCTTGACCTCACAGCCCAGTGAAAGAGTAATTCATGTTCACTATGAGGTTTCTTGTTCTTGATGTAGAGTCTGGAATGTGAGCCTGTGCTCATCTGTTGAATACTGGGGGTTATAATAGGCTGGGTCCCATGGAAGGTGTCAGAGGGCATCCACTCGCAATGTAATGCTCCAAGCCCAATTAAATAATATTCCAAACCTTCTGACCCCACGTTTGTGATCTGTGCTCAGCTGTCCCCTCCCTGGAAGTATCACAGTCATTTCAGATCTTCTTCGCCTTACGGCCCAGGTGGTAGTAGTAAGCCATGGTGACCACCAGGAAGAGCACTCGACTGAGGAGCAGGAGGATGGCAGAATTGGGCAGGATGCCAATCTCCATTAAGGTGATGGATGTCACTGAAAGCACAGAGCAACATTTAGTACTTTACATTTCTAAAGATCTTTATTATAAGCACAATGCACATTGCACATGGTATTCCCTGCATTATTAAGCTAAAAGGATAGGTTCTGTCGCAAAACAATACTCAAATGAGTTATCTGTAGCTGCAATTGTGAGTCTGTGTTAAACATATCAAGTGGGTATCATTTAAAGTTTGTCTTTTTAGTACAAATTTCCCTGCTTGTGTCTCCCTGGTCAGTGTTTCTTTCCTGAGCTGGTTGGAGGGATTTTGTACTGTAACTTTAGAAGAAACCAACTTGATTTGCGACTGCTGAAGCCTCATTAGCTTGGAGGTAAATTTTCCTCATAACAAGGTCTAGCAAATCAAAAATAGTTTCAATGTACATACAGGAATGTTAGTGTTGTTTTAAGATAGACTTGAAAACATGTGAACCTCTCCTGCAATATAATGCAAGGCTGTGATTCCACACACTGAACACAAGAGGGCAGTATCGACACAAACATTTGCAAAACTCTGAAAAAGAAATAATGTATTGAAAAGTTGAATTACCTAGAAACTGGACCGCAAAGTAGCAGGCTTCACTAAGCAGAGTCCACTGAATGACAATCTTCTCTGCTGTGTAGAGACCATTCCACATGATGAGGGCCAGGCCTGGAAAACGATGTGAAAAAAAGGCATTTATAGATTCTGGGGCATGGGAATGAAAACAAGACAAAAATCAAGAAGAAGCTCAGGAAGGAATACTCCTACATGTCCGAGAGCAGTTCCACTCACAAAACTACTATGAGAACAGTTTACTTGCAGCTGTACTCCAACTGTAATCTGTGATCCCATAGCCACATGGCAATAATTGGCCTATTGATTCTATTGAATGCTCTGACTCATTTATTCTGATAAAAGCCTGTGCTCAATCATTTTATTGCCTGCCTTTCTTCCAGTTAATTTTCCTGTATTTTCACTCCTACCCCCCCCCACACACACACACACACACACACACCAGTGAGGCGACAGAAACGAGCAGGGGTGGGCAGAAGGGTGGGAGGGCTGATGGACTGCACACTCTCCCTGCCAGGTTCCATCTGTGTGGCAGATGAGACCCTATCCTTCGCCCCCTTTACTGCTCCTTGTCATCCTTTTTCTTTGCTAATCTCGACAGCCCTGCTGCCATTTAAACTAAAGAAGCCCTTATTTTATTGGCCTTATGAGATTGAAAGCTGGCTCATTCATATCTTCCTCCACAGTTCCATTTTGTGTTTAAGGTTTGATCGCCCTTCAGGCAATGCAGTAATCATTCAGAGGGTTGTTTTTTTTATTTGATTTTGAGATATGCACACAATGTGTTAGATCATAGTATGAGGGTTCACCTTAGTATTCCCATAAATGTCTTGTGAGGAATGAGAAGGAGGATATGTTAGATAGATACAATCTTTTGTGCTCCTATGTCTATATAAGGTCTGGGTGCTGATGTGTTATGGCCTGACTAAGCTGAAAGAGGCAAAATGGACTGAATATATGCTAAGCTTTTGCTCTCACCATTCTTTATATTTTCGCTTAATTTCACATCAAAGCTCAACCTGTGTGCAACCTGCCTCTCCGTCACAGTCACTTTGTGCTTCTTCACACAGTGCCATCACAAACCCTGCAATCACTAAGCGAGTTACTAACTCGCCGTTGTGCCTGACAGCCTCGTTTTGAATTCCATTAAGCTAATCGCTCACATCTCCAGTGTATTTTTTGGGTGAGAGTGGAACAAATCGCAAATGCCATAATTACCTGGCCTATTTATGAGCATTGATTGTCTCCTGTGGGTAGTGGCACAGAAGAGTAAAAAAAGCTAAATTTTTTGAGCAAACAAGCTTCAAAATTTAACTGTAGAGTAATACACTGCCTACCCTCTGAGTTCTAGGCTAGTGTACATACACTGTCCTGCCATCCCTCATTGCGTTCCCACTGGATTTAGACCTGATACATGAGGCCACAGAAACAGAGGCAACTAGAGCCTTTCAGTATTCTGAAGAATCGGTCTCTGTACCCATCAAGCTCTCATAGTGAACTGTAGATGCAAAGAACTGAATGCAAGTATACAGCCTCTGTTTATAGCCTGAAGGAATGATTTTGCAACAACAAGAGAGCTTTTTGTACATCATCATTATGTATGTGTTGAATTGTGATGAATGCATTAGAAGGCATTTTCACAAGAGGCCACGTGCAGTTGAGCAGTGTATATTTTTAGCACGTAAATAAATATTAAAATGTTGTATGTCAGCGTCACTGCAGCACAGTGAATGTACTCCCTCATGCAGAGCTACACTATAATCATTGTACTGGAGCAATGTATGAAGACGCATATGCAGCTTTATGTTCTTATAATCTGTGCATCTTTCTTGCGTCTTAGGAGCGAAGACTTACTAAGCAGTGCTCCTCCATAAAGGCGAATGGAGAGGTTAGTCGTGGAGAGCTCCTCCTCGAAAACAACCTCATATAGCTGGTTGGGAAACACCAGGGCCTGTGTAGGAAAACAAGAGCACAACTCTGTCATATCAGCACAACAGCATTCTGTCCTCCCGAAATGCCCTCAAAATGCAGCAGCATTGACAAAGTCTTCCTGTGTGTGAGTTACAATCACTGCATATGCCCTGAACAGTGAAGATATTGAGCATGTAGGCGATATGGGCCGACAAAGACGGAGCTGTTTCTCCAGATGTCCCTCACTGATAAGTTGGGAAATAATCTATGGTAACTGCTTGGTTTGCGTAACATGATTTTTCCTATTTCTAAAATGTGTGCTTCATCTCCTACGTCTCTATGCTGATTATTAAAATGAAGACTGTGAATGAATGGGAAACAACTTCTTCACTGTGTTGATCATTTAAGCAACACTTACCATCAGGGCCATAACTGTGAACCCCACTGCTGAGATGAGTATCCACACCCTAAGAAGAGAGAAATTGCATGAAATACTGTATCCTTACTGCAACCAATACTGATTGTAAATTTGTTCTGTCAGAGTTTACACCGTGTTGAACTTTACTGGAAGTGTTACACAGATTACATCACACAATGTGCTGTGTTAACTGTGAGCTGCTCTGAGCAGTTGATATCTCACCTCAGCCCAATGGGCTCTCGCACTGCGAACTTCAACTCATTTCCGAGCATCTGACTAATCTGTGTGAACAAGACAAGACAAAAGAAAAAAAGGAAATGAGTTCTGAGAAGGGAAATGTTCCAGCAATCATGTCATCCTAACAAATATCTATTAGCCAGACTTTAACAAAGCATCATATAAGCAAGGATAAAGTGCTCTCAATTGAGATGCATTTCATGTTGTCAACACATCTGTAGCAAGCTATTGGAAAGAAGCACATTAAACAATGCTGTGGAGAAGAAAGAAAAGAGAGACCAAGTGTCAAAGAAGGGCCTATTAAGATGTTAATTAGACACTGTAAATGTCTTCACCCCCTTAATCACCCCTTGAAGATTATGAGGGTATGTCATAACAACATCTTGCAGTGAATTCTGGATGAATAACCAACTAACAAGTCTATGCCAGAAGAAAAGCTTTACTTGCTACAAATTAACTTAATCCCAGCAACACAAGTAATTTATAATCCTGAGAGCCTGAAGCATTTACTGGAAGAAAAGTTTCCAAAAGCAATTGTTCATTCCAATTGTATAGAAAAACGGGTTAACAGTTCATGAAATGCCATACCGAACGAATCTTATCATACAGCAACACTATAGACACAAGTGTTTCCTCTGATGATATGTTAGGATAAGCATTTCTTATAACAAATCCTAGAAGATGCTGAAATGCTAATAAAACGCTGCACCATCCTGCACTGATATCTTCACATGGACACCCCCCCCCCAAAATAAAAACAAATATAAAAGCATCCATACTCTGTGACTCCATTTCTGTTCAGTCTGATATAAAAAAGCATCTTAACATTCATCTCTGTCGATAACACAGAAAATGTATCATTGGCACATCTGATAATCCGTTAATCATGCAGGTCATTTATCAAACAAAATAATAAACATTTGCTTTTTTTGTTGCAGCTTTAAAAATTGGAGCTTTTTGGCTTTTTGCTTAAAACTCTATAGCATTCATTATGCAACATGTTGTGCAAGAAACAACAGTTATATAAAATGGAAAGAGACAAACTAAGTGCATTTACAGACGGTTACCCACTGATAAATTACAATTGTTGAATTCCTTCATCCAAAGCCTTCAGGTCCTACCACTCCCCTAACACGTTTGATTTCCCTTCATCATTAAACAACTATTTCTTCAACAACTTTTCTTGTTTTGCAGTGAGCCATAGCATAACTAAAACTAAAAATACACAGAAGCATGAACACTACTAAGACAGAGAAGATGAATCATTTCACAGTTTTTACAGCCAACTCACTATCAATTGGAAAGTAGTTTTCTGCTTGACAAGTCCGTGAAATGTCAGGAAACAAAATGGAAACAAAATGATTCATGTCATACTAGAAAGATCAAGATGAGGGTTTTCAAGGGTTTTGCCTTCTACCATTTCCAACATATTACTTGTTACTGTGCACTGCATCTGGAAAATTTCCCAAAACAACTGACAAATGTTGTCGACATCAAAATGTTGTGGGAAATATCCTTGGTTAACAACCGAGAGGTCCATCCATCCATCGTCAACCGCTTATCCTGCGTACAGGGTCGCGGGACCGTAACCGAGAGGTTATGGTTTAAAATATCATAAATTATGAACTTTATTAAAAGGCAAAAACTGGCTGATGTTACTTGCAAGACATGCCATCGCATTTGACTTTACTCTTTAGCTAACTATCTACCTCTGACTAAGGGATGAGAGATCTATCTAATAAGCATTTCATGGTGAGATACAGATTTCACCCATATCAAAACAACTGAAAACAAATAAAATAAAATATTCTTGAATGTGTTCATTTGCAGCATTCTACCATGCATTCACACACAAATGGAGTGAAGAAGAGAAGAGAGAAAGATATGAAGCTATTTGATGAGTCGTAATTGAAAGGGAAAAAAAGGAATCAGATTTAGATTCTAAAACATTTCCTCTTGTCCATGGCTGCTGCTAGCTTTGATCTCAGAGCAGAGCCCTTAAGAAAAGACTCCCAAAAATATTAAGATAAAGAGTTGCAGACTACACCCATTACACATTTTTTTGCACTGCTGCATAAGTGCCTGTACATGAATCAATCTGTGCCAGCGGTGATCATGTGACCAGGTGAATCAGCGTTCCTGTGCCATGGTTGCAGGGGCTGGTTTTGACAGGAACACATAAATATTCATGACTGGCATGAAAAATACTCAAAGGGAACTGAGCGTCAACCGATGGCACACGGCTAGACTGTGGTGGAAAAGAGCGGAAGGGAGTTGAAGAGAGAGGGAGAAACAGGAAAAGGAAGAAATACACAATGCTGTTTGTGGAGAGAGACGCTTAATCACAGCTGCTTTGGCCTGGCCTTGCCATCAGTCACTCAGTAGCTACATTCAGTAAACAAAGGCCAATTATTCTGCCAGAGAAAGAAAAATATTTAGGAGAATCGGATATCCACCCAACCTAAAAAGTGTCATTTGATTGATGGATGTTGTCAGTTTGTGCAGTCACAACATCAAATAGATGGGGATCACCATTCCCTATGGGGCATAAAATATGCAAAGAACACTGTAGTTTGTCTTACTTATGGAAGCCTGGGCTTGTAAGAGCTTGGTTGTTGCCTTGACCTGTGCACTAATGGTAGTATATAAGTAGAAGCTGACAGTGTCATAAAGGGCAAGAAGGTCAATTTCTCTTGGCACATTGGGCTCACATCTGGACGCACAAATACAAAGCCTCTCTCGCTCACTGAAGTATAAATAATGTTATCTCTAAGCAGTTAAAGAGGCAGGAAGAGACAGCCAGAGGACTACAGCACTTCCCTCCTTTGTTTACAGGGACTACTGGGATAAAGTCGACTGTTTCCTCACCAAACCAGCTCTTGCTATGGAGCTAACCATCCCGTTAGATCCCATGGGATTACCACAAACACTTGTGGCAAGGATAAATACAACAAAACAAGAGTAACAGCAGAATGCAGTAGAAGTGAAAAACTACATTGTAGGAGGAACAATTTATTTTCTAAATTAGGGTCAATGCCACAGTTAAATAGGTAAACCTACTATTCAAAACAGCACGTACAATAGACCACATTAACCAAAGCATTGTGTTACTATCCTTTGGATAGACTGTTGCTGAATTGCTATTCAATCATTACAGCCAGTATCTAACCTCAAGAATCCCTCTCACATTAAATAAGCTGTGCTGGCATGGATGCTGAGGCATTAAGTCTTTCTTTCTCAGTATATGTATCGGTCTCCATCAGAATGCGTTGTGAGAGCGATCTGAGTGGCAGATATCTGGGTTAGGCTACTTGCTAAAACATTGAGAGAGAAAACAAACACTCAGGAGGGCTGAGAAAAGGAGGGCGACATCTCATCACAAGCTATCAGCCACCAACGTATGCCTAGTCCCTTCTGTTCTGTTCCCTTCTCCCACTTGCCTGATTAATATTTCAGTGATGAACAGTCTGCCCTGCCGATGATCATTCTAATGCAACTGATAAAAAAATCTTTGCGATCTTTATATTTGAGCCCTCTGAAAGGGAACGAGAAATGACTGTCTGCAACAGTGCAGCTCAATATAGTGTTTTAAGTGTTTCTGCTTCTCCTGGCACTATCCAGCATGCGTGCTGTTATGTTTTTTGGTATACACATCACTGTGCGCTGCCCATATGAATGTGCAAATACATGTGAGGCAGGAATATAATGCATGAGATGCAGAGAGTGTCCCAGGGGAGCCAGTCACATCTCAGTGGAGCTGCTGGAGCTCATGGGATTAGGTGATCTAGATTCACTGAAGCATAAGCAGCAAATGCACACAATGGGACACTATGGGAGTGATGAGCCAATTAGCATCCCATTGTGGCTTTTAAAAAGGAATCCATAGCCCTTCTCAGGGTGAAGGGATGCATTTGTGGTTGAATTTACTTTTGCTTTTTCATTCCTGCAATTTTATTAATTTGAGGAATGAACAGGTGCTAAAATGTTTAACTAATTTTGTTGAACTAATTCATCTGCTATTTGCCATTGTTTCCTGCATTACTGCCCGTATTGAATAAAAAAAGAATAAAATTAATAAATAATTATCTGACGTAATCTGACCTTTGAGCGGTGCACTTCACCATCATCATCCTCGCCGCCGACTCCAAGGATCTTCCGGCTCTTCAGGCGGCTTATCAGGTCTGTCTGACTGTGTTTCTTCATCAGAGGAGGGTGGGGTTTAGATGCCATGGTGCACACACACCTGACACAGAAGCGGAAAGACAGATGGACAGATGAGCAGTGGGTGCATGGCAGTATTGCTGGAGGAAATGAATGAATAAATGAAATAAGAAAGAGTAGGAAAGAAGATGGGAAAATGAGAAAATAATGAAAATATAAATTTGAAGCATCAGTGGTGCTTTTCCTCGGTTATTACCCCTCGCTCTGAGATGAGTACAGATGCCTCTCTAGAGTACAGATATGAAGAGGTATGTCTCTACCAATCTACCAATAAACCTCTTGAGGACGTGACTGATGCAACGCAATTACACAACACATAGGTCTAGCAAATACAGGCAACCCATAAAACCTTCCTCTGGAGTCAGACTGGAAACAGGAGCCAGATGTCATCTAGATGCCTGCTCAAAGAGCCAGCGGAGTTGACATTGACACAGGCTATTGCTTCACACACACACTTAAATGGAGCTGTGCTCTCTGAAAACTGATGGTCTCAAGTTCAAGTTCGACTGATGACATGTGACTTATTAAGTTAAAGGTGGTTTAATGTTGGCATGTTTTGTCTACACAACAACAAGAGTGTCCGCCCTGCTCATAGTTCACTTCGGGCTGCTGACAGTGATGACTGATGACTGACTCGCTGCCCTCCACCACCATCACCCTTCTCCGCTTGTATCACAGTTAGTTTAGTGGTCATTTTGAGACTCGGTTTGCAGACTGCTATGCCGTTGTGCCTACATTGCTCTGTGTACAATAACGCAGCCAAAAAAAGTGCATTGATTTTACTGACAAAATGCGAGTCGAATCAGGGTCTTCTCGACTGATGACTAGAATCATGACTTTTAGGGGGCAGGCTACATCAAGGTGGATAGTAAGACTGACTGTGTTACAGGCCAATGATTGAATTCTACCTGCATTTAGCGGGTGGATGGTTGCTAATGGTAAGCCCTGGTAGGAACACTCTCCCACTATTAATAACTTAGACTTTTGGGGTTTCAGTTTGTTTAATGAACAGGGCTCTACACTTTTTTCCCAAGGAATACATGAAAATAATTTAGCAGCACACACAGAAATTTAGGAGCACAGTGAAAACAATACAGTTTATTACTTACTAGGGATGTCACGATACCAGAAATTTACTAGATTTACATACTAGGGATGTCATGATACCAGTGAAATTCCACAATTCTCAAAACCCAATTTGAATCCATGGTAAAAACAAAACAAAGCAATAAATCCCATGTACTTCAACATACAGTCCTTTAATAAAAACATTTGAACCTTACAAAAAACAACTAACAGCTGTGAAGTTGTGAGTGGACGTCCAAGGCAGAGAAGAGGTGATTTGATGTTAATATATTCAAAAATATACAAGCTATTGAAATTAAAACCTTGAAATGTGAATAAATTAATTAATTCATTTTATTAACTTCTTTTTACAAACTCACAGGCGTGAAATGTTTAAGGGTGGTCACTATCTATATTGGCAGTGGTTTGTGATTTCTATGAAAAAAAGTTACAGACTGATTGAAATGGATCATATTGCACTTTTAAGAAGGTCACTAACTCCGCCTATAGTAACAGACGCATTGGACAGATATCTACTTATTTGCACTCTTAACTGCATCGCCATCTTTGGTGATTTTGAATTGATCAAAACTGTGAGACATCTGCCAAAATTAGTTCTCCAAAATATCCCAAAACTGGGAGAAATCGAGGCTTTGATACGGAGATATTGAAGGTAACAGCCGCGAAAACCGTAAAAAATTCTGAAAATTCTCAAAACATGACGGCCCTCGTTTTTCTACCGTACCGTAGGTACCAGGGATGTTTTTATTAAAAGGAGGGTAAATTGAATTACATGGGATTTATTGTTTTGTTTTTGTTTTTTACCATGGTGGGTATCGAGAATCATGAAATTTCATTTGTACTGGTATCGACTACTGGTATCATGTTTTCAGAATCTTTTGCATTGACTTGGTACCCAAGTATCGGTTCTCGTGACATCCCTATTACTTACACATATATACTGCATGTGTGTGTGCTCCTTCTCCTTGTGTGCAATTATGATATGAAAACCAGTTGAGGACTAATGAAGTGGAAGACCCTAGAATAGTAGCACGTAGCACGTAGCACGTCTTTTTTTTTTAATGTCCTGCCCCAGCCAGGCTGTGATTGGTTGGTTGGTTCAGGAAAAGTGAAACTGAAGGTTGAAAAAGTCGAGCATGTTTCAAGGCACCCAATAAAGCTAAATGGCCAGCCAACCCCAACCGTGCTTATTTTAACCCTATTGTCTTACCCCTTCAGCTACAAAACCTTGACTTACTGTTGAACTGGTATCGAGGACCTTGAGAAGGAGGGTGTGGGCTGGTGCATAATCACAGTGGACCGATAACTCAGCTCTCTTGCTCTTGTTTTCTATAATGGACTGCTCAGGAGTGGCTGGCTCACCAGGATTTCTCCAGGTGTTCCAGTCCGGCTATGTTCTGAGCGATAAGCAGCGGGGGTGGTGGTGGGGGAGATTATGGTAGGTTGTAGTCTTTGCTTGCACAATGTGACCATAAATCATTTTTCTATTTTTAGGGACAAATGCCAGTGAAATACCTGACTACAGAGCCCTGATGAATATAGCCCATTCATATCAACAATAAAAATCAGATCTAAATATTTAATCATATAATTTCTTCAATGCATAAAACTAGAAATAATTGTAAATGAATTTAAAATCTGCCTATGTTAACTGTGACAGCAGGATCAACTGATGTGTACCTATTGATCAGAGTTAATGAATAGTGCCTGTGGATTCAACGGGAACAAGCAACAGTCAAATCAAGGGTGATCATCAATGACTCAATAATGTAACCTCCATCGTGGTTCAAATGGAAGCAAAAAGGCATGCATAAACATGTGTGCACCCACACACAAAGTGACGACCTGATGGATACTTCACAGGGCAATTCTCTAAGAGTAAAACAAGAGCAATTATTGAACTACTCTCTCAAGGACAAGGACATCACCATCTAACGGAGCATTTTGTCCCCAGGAAAGGAAAGCAATCAGTGCTACCACGAAACACAGAGCTCAGTTTTCCACCAACGAGAAAGTGTATCATCACAGTTAAAAGGTACAAGATAGGGATCAAGTAAATATAAACATACTGTAGGTATTCTTACAGAAGCCAAACTGCGCAGCTAGGCTGTAGAAGAGAACAGATTGGGGGGAGGGGGGAACAGTGCACAACTTTTGTGAGGGGGGCATTCAACTATATTTTAATTTCTGAGGTTGAACATTTTATTGATCTATTGGAATTTGTGCAGACACAAGTAGATTAGTCAATTTAAGTGACGACAATTTAATCAATTACCCAATAAAAAGGGGACTTGCTGGTTTAAGTATCTTAAACATCAGGATTACAGTAGGTTTAATATATTTGGGATTTCTGACTGCTGGTGAGACACGATGTACAAATGACAGACATGAATTTGGCTACATGAAAAGTTATACAGTATATAAACAAGCTTGTATATAAACAAGCTTATCTGATAACTAAACATGTAAATAAACAAATGCTGCAGTCATATTGGACAGCTTTACACTGTAAGGTCTTCCTAAAACTCCTTCCTGCTTATGCGTTTGGAAGGGACAGACAGGTGGGAACTAGAAATTGTATGTTTATGTCTGGGATACATATGGGAAGCCTTGACAACATCCCCTTGTGTTGGCATGCACTAGACCGCAGAGGTCAGAGAAGGTTACACAGCAGGTGTTCAGGCTTCTGGCATACCACTCGGACTCCCACACAGTACACAAGCACTAGACTTTCCCTTTTCCTTAACTATCAGCAGGAAGAGGCACCACAGAAGGAAGAAAGGAAAGGAGAAGGGAAACTTTGGTACTAATGCAAGCAAACCCATTTCTGTTTGTTTGGGGTTTTTTTGCAATTTATTTGCAATATTTAGACAACCTACATAATTTACAGATATAGGAGTATTTAGTTTAAGAAACGGTAGATCAATTTGCAAAAAAATGCATAATTGTAAAGTTTGATGCAAAAATCCACGAGATACTCAGCTTGTTTGTCAATTTATATGTGCACTCGCAAAATGATTGTGATGATTGCTTCCCGCTAAATAATATGAATGTCAGATGAAACAGACTGCGTTAGATTAGTCACTAAGTCACTTTACTATTTTTTTAAGCAGTAAAATAAATATTGCAGGCCCAATTTGCTTTATTAAACTGCATCCTTTGTGAGATAATTAGTCCATATGCACTGCATATATCAAGGTTGAAACAATATATTCTTCAGCCCCACTGTCTCTACCTTCAACAAGCAAGTCATCCTTCCCGCTTTCATCGCAACATCACTGGGCTTGTCTGAGGCACAAAGAGAAAGCCTGCTCCGCATTACATGCTTGTAAATGATGAAAAGCTACAGCTATGACATTGTGGCCTGTTGATCTGCTCCACTGCAACAACTCCATCACAATCTGTGATAAGACACACTTCACTGCATGCATTGTCAAATCGCACACTTTCTCCCTCATGCTAAAATACCCTTGCTTGTCTCACCCTTTGAATCTCCCTACCAGTGCTCCTTGACTTGCCAGAGTAATGCTGATGGGGTTGCCTAGCAACTGCCAATGGACCAATTGCTTCTTCATTATTGAGAACACCTTCCATGATTGAAACCCCCCTTTGATGATGGACTCTCTGCTGAGAGCCAACGGTGACTCCACTATCGTTCTGACATTTAAGGATAAATTAGACACTTTGATCTGTACTCAGTCAACTGGAGTGAAGACATGCTTTCCTAATGAGTGGCTTCTTGTCGGCATAAAATACTTAAATGAAAAAACAGAGACAAACTTTGTCTTTAAAGCTCAAAAGTAGCTATGTGGTTGGTAAATTGACTTCTTAGTAAACTTCAGAATGGCCACGTACATACTTACTTGAGTTGTGAAACCACATTTCACCTGGATCATGAAATAGGAGTCAAACGTGGTGATTAGAACAAGGTATGAGTTGTATAAAACAATGAATTATAGAGTAAGCTAGACAGGATGAATTAAAGAGAAGCTGAATTTAAAAGCAGTGGCCCATTACCTTGGGAGTATAAAATGTGTTTAATGTGGGTGTGTCCCTTTTTATACAAAATCTAAAAACATTTCAAATAAAGATGTGTTAGTGTTCCAATGCTGGGGATAGTAGTACTAATTTTATAGTTTTGCCTCTATTGAAGCAATCAACTAACAGCGTGGAGTGTAAAACAAACATTGTCATTACTGATGAGAACAGAGGAATGGCAATGGTGAAATAAATATCAGAAAGACACATTTCCTAGAGTAATAGTTTGATGAGGAAATGCTATTTCTATTTGGAAAATCCTATTTCCCATTTTAAGCAAATATTAGCAGAAAGAATTTAAAGATATGCTAAATTAAAAACACCTTGACTAAAATAGAGCACACCCACTCAACAGATTTCAGCAATGTGAAGGTGGTTAATGTTTTGCTTTAGAAACAATTAACAACCTCGATTCCATGTTAAAAAATAGTGAAAAAAGACGGTATATCCGCAAATTCCTCAAAAGCAGTGCATGTGTTGTCATGCATAAAAAAGCTTTGAGGAAAAGGTTAGAGGCAGGTTTATCAGTGACGTCTACTAGAACGCCTGCTATTGATTCATGGCATCTGAAGAAATAGGGTGTCTTTCACTTTCTGTGATTGAGCATGCCTTTATAGAATATGAATGCATTTACCTCCCTGCGGGATAAACAAACACTGTGAGTCTTATCACTGAAGAACACATAAATGAATCAATGTGTGAGGGCAAGAGGCCAGGTAAACCCACCTAGAGTGAAGAATGAACCAAGTTAGTTTAGTACCAGCAATAATATCAGAAAACAACTACTCTCTGTGTTCCTTTGCCGGGGCTTTGTGACAGAACATGTGCTGTGGAAATGAAAAGCTGCTAAACATAGGAGGAAGATATTGTGGTAAAAGTGTGAACCCCCTGAGAGATCTCTGGTTAGCGACTAGAAAGACATTCAGTAAAACATTATTGTATCATATGAACAAAGCAGTGTGTGGGTGTGGAGGAGCAACTGTGAACAAATGTGTTACTCAAAATAAGAAAGCAGACTCTACAGCCTGTTCATTGCCTCCTCCATAAATTCCATAAATAACATGAGACACAGTTGCCCAATAGCCTCTAAATCCCCTCACCACGTTTGGAATATCTAGCACCACAATATAGTGCCAAGAATAGATAATGCATGAAACAGCGCATCTACTTAACAGACTCTAGAAACAAGTGCAATCAGTTCATCCTCAATGAAGTGTCTCTTGCGCTCACTTACTTACCTCTCACGGTTCTTGTTAATGATATGTATTCTCATTGCCCTGGGGTTAACTGGAGCTTCTGCAGAGCATAACTTTAAGATGAGGAGAGGAAGACCCAATCTCCATTGATCTGAATGAAATAAGATAAAGCATCCTGAGTCTTATTGGATTCCAGATGCCCTAACGATGTTCGTGTTGTCTTACTACTTTAACAGGCTAAGCCACCCCCTCTGCTGCTGAGGTCGGAGCTATAAACCAGGATTGGAATCTAGAGAAGTGGAACTACTTTTTAGCTGCGTGCGGTCGGCTGGTGTGTCGGTCTGTCGACCACTCACAGGAAGACTGAAATATCCTGGAAACTACTGAATGAATTGCCATGAAATTTTCTACAGACATGTATGGTCCCCTGCGATGGACTGGTGACCTGTCCAGGGTGTACCCTGCCTTTCGCCCAATGTCAGCTGGGATAGGCTCCAGCCCCCCCGCAACCCTTTACGCAGGATAAGCGGTTGACGATGCACGGATGGATGGATGGATGTATGGATGTATGGTCCCCGTAGGACAGAGGTCACGAATAGGCGCACCACAGTCCGGATCCGGACCCAGCCGGCCGAACTTCAATCACTAAAAGCTACAGTTTATATTTAATTTTTTCTGAAATTGAGTAACAAATAATAAATTTATTTTAAGATGCACATTTACAAAAATGTTTTTTAAATGCAGCCTTTAGATTACTTAAATTTAGAATTTATTATTAGAGTAGTTGTTATTAATTATCCCTTCAGTTTTATGTGAAAACTGACAGTAAATATTGTTGAAACTGTATCTGATTTGACAGTAAGTTGTTGACTAAAAACATATGATACAACTAGGCTATACGTTATGGTAGGCTACTGAATGAGAACGCAAGTTGATGTTCCGGACCTTTGCTTTGTGAAATTTTCTCTAACTGGACCTCTTTAAATTTTAATTGAAGACCCCTGCCGTAGGATGAAGCACACCAACTTCATCCTCTGACTTTTTCGTCTAGCACCAATATGAGGTTGAAATATTTGGTTTTAAGTGAAATTTCTCAACAACTATTGAATGCCATTAAATATAGTACAGATATCCATAGTGACCAAAGGATGAATCCCACTGACTTTTCCTTTAGCACCACCAGCAGGTCAAATTCTTCACTTATCAAACGAAATATCTCTGCATCTACAAGAGGGATTGGCACAGACATACATGGTTCTGATTGTTCCTTTTGTTGGTAGGGAAAATAGCTGGGAAATTATTCTGATGAAAATTTGTGTAACCAGATCAATGGATTGTGTGTAACCACACACAATCACTGTGGAAGTCGGAGGCACGAGTTTTCCTTGACGCAGGCCAACATGACTGTCTAGTGCCCCAGGGCAAGTACAGCTGAGTAACAGTAGGACTCCATTTTGAAATCTTGCGAGTGCTCAGCATTTCCACACAAACCTCAGATACCTACTCAACTTTAATAATAATAATACTACATTTAATTTGTAATGCACTTTATACAGTATTTAAGCAAACCCCAAAGTGCTACATAATAAAACAAGTAAGTGCTAAAAAATAAAATACATAGAGAGTATGACAAATAAAAACAGAAACAATAAGGCAAAGGAAAATGGCAAGAGTTCAATCAAAAGCTCTCCTAAATAGGTGGGTTTTAAGGCCATGTTTAAAAGCATCCACAGTCAGGGAGAGCATTCCACAGACTGGCAGCAGCTGACCAGAAAGCCCGATCTCCCATTGTACGGAGCTTGGTTCTAGGAGGTTTCAGGAGATACGCTGAGGCAGATCAGAGGGCACGTGTTGAGGTCTGTGGTATGAGGAGTTCCTTGAGGTAGGAGGGGGCTTCACCATGGATGCACTGGTGGGTAAGGAGGGAGACCTTGTACTCAATCCTGAGTGAGACAGGAAGCCAATGTAGTGATTTGAGGATGGGGGTGATGTGGTCGTGTTTGTGCACCTTCAGCAGGATCCTAGGAGCGCTGTTCTGGATGTACTGCAGCTTCTGAAGGCTTTTTTCAGGGATCCCGGTGAGGAGCGCATTGCAGTAGTCCAGCCTGGAGGAGACAAAAGCGTGGACAAGCTTTTCTGCATCTGCAGGAGTGAGTGTGGGACGGAGTTTGGCAATGTTCCTGAGGTAGAAGAAGGTCTTGCAGAGATGTTTGATGTGAGCCTCAAAGGTCAGATGAGAGTCCATTTTAACACCCAGGTTGGTGGCTGATGTTGAAAGTGGAATGTTTTGGCCAAAGAAGGTGATGCTGATAATGTCAGATGACCAAACACGGTGTGGAGTGCCGACTAAGATGGCTTCAGTCTTGGAGCTGTTTAGCTGCAGAAAGTTTTGCTTCATCCACGCCTTTATCTCCTCCAGGCAGGTGGAGTGGATGATGGCAGGGCAGGAGAGGGGGTTGGGTTTGTCCTGAGGCAGAGTTGAGTATCATCAGCATAGCAGTGGAATGAAATTCCATGCCGGCTAATGACGTGGCCAAGGGGGAGCAGTAGAGGATAAACAGGATGGGGCCGAGTACTGAGCCTTGAGGGACACCACAGGTGATGTGTGTCAGGGATTTAGCCTCTCCCAAGGAGACATGCTCAGTTCTCCCGGTGAGGTAGGATGAGAACCACTCATAGACAGAGTCAGAAAGACCGATAGTGGAACGTAGATGGTGAAAGAGGATGTTGCGGTCCACAGTGTTGAATGCTGCAGTCAAGTCCAGGAGGATGAGAAGAGATGGGGAGCCAGCATCTGCAGTCATCAGCAATAAACTGAGTCACTTCCACCACCTCCAGGAAATGCTTACAAGATCTGTTGTATACCTGTGGCATGCAGCATCATGAGCATCTGTATAAGGGTATTTATATTCTTATTTTTTCTATTTCTACTATATATTGTATTTTTCAATTCTGTTTCTTCTAATGTATATTTGTTGTGTGTACCTGGAGCTGCCATAACAAGTGAATTTCCTCAGTGTGGGATCAATAAAGTCTATCTTATCTTATCATGAGCAATCCTAAACAAGAACGGCATGAGAAAAAGCATTGTTCACATTGACAATGTGTTGGACATTCAAAGTTTGTCCTTCACTGTGAGCTGACACTTTCTTCAGTTTCTTTTTCAGGGTTTTTTTCCCCTCACAAAACAAAATTGAACAGCAAACTGATACATCCTGTCCTGGGAAGTTTTTGTGGTTCTCATGTTTTCATTCATATTTTCTTTGTTCCCTGGTTTTACTTTGTCACTCAACTGTCTCGTTTCAGATCATCTCACTTCCTTCCCCTGTTAGATGATCTCACTTGACGCCCTGTCTTATTAGCTTCACCTGTTCCTTGTTAGATTCACCCTCCTAGGAGTGTTTAGTTTTCCTGGTCCCCTATCTCGTTGCCAGTTCTAGTACTTTCATGTCTCCTGTGTTACATTGATCTATGGTTTTTTGGACTGTGCTTTCTAGTTTCTGACCTCGCCTTAGCCTACTAACTGCCGGATTTGTTTACCCATATTAAGACTGATCTCCAGTGTACAGAACCTGTGCCTGTTAAGTAAGCAACTGTCCTCCTAGTTACTGCCTGTATGGCATGAGTCATGCTTTTTGCGTTCTCTGCCAGTGCTTTCTCTAGTCATTACACGAACGGTTTAGAGAATACTGTAATACTGAGTTTCGCTGCACACCTGCATTTCAGTTCTTACTCTTCATGTAACACATAAAAGCCATACTGTTATCTGAACAACTGGCCTTTTAGCTTCATTTAGTCCATTTCTCCCACACAATGGGCCTCATCCAAGAATATTTTGTCGTTTGGTAGTTTGAGTGTTTAAATGGATGATATCGTTAGGCCATATAAATCCATTTAGAATTATATTATAATTCAAATTCCAGAGTCAAATGAATAATGCCAATATAATTATGAAGTGCAATTTATATAGTATTTTCAAAATCAAAATTGCTTCAAAGCAATGAAACAATCCATTGATGAAAATCCCCAAAATTGAGGGAAGAGAAAATTGAGAAAAAAAGAGAAAATACAAGAAAATTGGTGAATTCAGCAAGTTCTCCTAAATCAAAACTGTTAGCCTTTGGTCGCTAATCTTCGGTCACTAACCTAGGTGACAAAGTCAACATTTATTTGATGTAATTCTAAAGCAGATCCTTTTGTTGCGGAATCAGTTCCACAGTATTTCTACACTTTTATCTCAAAAGGACAAAATCACTACAGAAACAACAACAGACGTGAAGAGCCACTAGTGAAAGGCTTTTACTGTGTGCTGGTGTACATTAACAGACAATTACGACTGCAAGGGAGGATCTTACCTCATTATTACTTCAACAAAGTCATTGCAGCACCAACCAAGCGCTGTTAAGGTTATGGTTAGGCTAAGATTAGAACACATAAAGGGGTTGGTTGTCACACCTGGGCTGGTGTGACATCCAGACAGCACTATTGTTGGTGAATTATGGTATGCAGCTCCTAAAAACTGAACATTGCAAGTATTTCTTGTAATTATACTGTAATGAACATTAGATTGCAGCAGCTGTCAATATATTGCTGTGTCTGTTAGATGAACTGGTAAGATGAGAAACAAAAACACAGGAGACAAAAAGCCCTAGCACATCCTAAAACTACTGGCAGATGAACATGATGAATCTTAAATAGTGCCCTTTCTCTTCCTGTGGCCTGAGTGAGCACACATCTGACACATTCAGTTGAGCATGGCATCAGTACATCTCAGGCGAGGGTAGGCCCTGGTAACAGAGATCAGCACATTATATCGTGTAAGTGGAGAGATTGTTCCTGTAGATGCATCCGGCTAAAACTCAGACTTCTTCAAATGGCCTTGAGTAAGGGTTTCCCTGCCTTACAGATGCTAGCTCTGATGTAGTGGAAATTATAAATGAGGTTCAGTTGTGGCAAAAGGGCAAGCAAAACCAGAAGAAGACAGAAAGCAGTGCTTATGACAGGGTGATAAACAAAGGACAGTGGAGAAGGCAGCAAATTCCTATCTTGACTCAGAACAGGCCACCGATGCATGCCCCGGAAACCGCCTCTGAGGAGAGAACAGTTACTATCAATGGATTATTGTGCTGAGTCAGATTAATACTGTTAAATCATCAAGGGATAGTTCCCATAGAATGAACTAGTCCTAATGATTCCTGGGATCTAGTGTTTCCCTGCCTAATATTCAGTTATTACATCACAATGCAGAAAGGGAAATTACCCGCTTGTTGGCTGACTCCAATTATGATTATGTAAGAGTGTCCCTAGAGTGGACCTTTGGGGAACCAAAGCAGAGTATCCCAGGAGTCACTGTCACTGTAATGAGACATTACTACTATATCTGTTAGTATAAGGTTTTAACAATGCAAATCTGTCGTTATAAACCTAGGTTCAAAATTCAAAGAATCATAATTGAATGCTTCATAACTACCCTGCTTAGAAAGTGAGATCTAAGTGACGGAGAACAGATTTAAGCACTGAACGCAGCTGTAGGGATTGTGGACTAGCAGTACAGCAGTCAAGCTGGGTCTCAATGGAGGCAGCCCTCCATCCCTCATCTTTGCAGCACAATAACTCCCTCTAAAATGAATTACAAGAAGAAAATAATAAAGTACTGTAACATTATTGTTGCAATGCTGGCGTGAGAATTGTTGTATTAACCATTGCTCAAATAGTAAATCTGGCTGGATTGGTAAATATATATTCCTCCGTGGCATCCTATACGTTAAACCTGGCTAAACACTTTAAGATACACTTTAATTGCAATTAACATCAAAGCCACCAACAACCCATAATGCAACACTCTGTAGGAGCAGTAAGAGCCAGCTATTGCTCCATTGAACAAGAAGTGTTGTGATTATGTAAATGTCTAGCCCTCCAATATCATACGAACCCCACTTATTCAAACTTAATTTCCAGAAAAACAAATCATGTGATATTTGTGTCATTACTAAGAAAGTCAGGTGGTTTAGCTTTTACCATCTATTGCATAGGGCCCATGCGAGGCACAGAACTGAGGGGGTGGGCTCTAGTAGTGATTGTTTGGTGTTTATCTCTGGAACCATCTTGACATGGCAAACCCACTGTGAAGCAAACACCGAAGCAGCAAAGACGGGGTGAGGAAAAGCAAAACTGACACTGAGCGCACACACGCAGCTGGGAGGTGAATGATCTCCTCCAAGGAGCAAAACCATCAGAGCTGAGCAGGGATCCAGCACACATGGAGAGAAGACGTCGAGAATGATGTCACCACAAAGTAGCTTCAAAGCTCTGTCTCTGCTGTAAGACACTGCTGTGAGAAACAGCAACCCAGTAATTATTACTACTTAAATATAATTATTATTTTTCTGTTAGACAGTGGTTTACAGTTAGGGTTATTATTGATTTCCTCATCTCTGCAGCATCATATTATTGCACTGTCACTATTATTTTAAGATATGTGGTAATTACACAGCACAGAGGGGCAGGTTAGAAAGCAAGAGCACATGTTCTGTTTCATTACTGTAATGAAACATCAACTAAAGCTGCAAAACATTCACAGAGGATTTCAAATTGTGCCAAAGCTGAAGCTATGACATTTTAATTATTAAGCCACACATTTACACTCAGCAGTGTATTATGAAGAACTAGCTTAAAATAGGGCCCTAAGAAATCTGTTTTAATTTTTAACAAATTCTGTGTTTTCCATTTGAATTTTTCTGAATTCTGTGCTTTACAATTTAAACAGATTTTATCATCAGAAAGAGTGTGTAATCATGTAGTGGATGAATACAATTTCAACAACTCAATAAGAAAGTATTACAAATGTAATCAGTATCAATGAATTCAATGTATCAAACCAATTTGCCATATAGCAATGTTTGTGTAACTATTAGACCATTAAATTGTCCCCTATTAAATAGGTTATTACTTGATTACTGATTATTTCTTCCCACTTTTGCAGGACAGCCTCCTGCTGCTTGAAGTAGCTTTTTAACTTTTCTGACTTTGTTGAAAATGTTTTGGAGACGATAGAGGATGCAGTTTGTGGTTGGTGGACAAGATAACAGAAACACCTGTCACCTCTCTAAAACAGTTTCAACAAAGACTGGACATTATAACCTTTATGAAGGTAGGATTTATTCCAGGAAATGTTGTATTAGACTGTCAGTTTAAGCTAGGTGTACCTAATAAACTGCCAACTGAGTTTACAGTATGTAAATGTCTCTGCAGAGGCCCTGGTGGTGCAGTGGAGTCACAGTTGGCTAGAAATACCTGATGTCAAATGCTTCTTGTCCAGGGTAACTCTTATCCCAGACTAATCAAATGATCTAAAGAAGCAGGCTTTAATGACGCACAACAAATAGTTATTAGTGGCTAAAACTCTGTACACCCAATTATTTTCCCCTCAAGACTGCCAGTATATTACAGGAGAGTTTTAAGCATTTCAAGGTGAACTGCAGACCCTTCACCACACAAAACACCATCACAGTAAAAGGGGTTGTGTTACTGAACTTTGGATATTTAAAGTGAATTGCTTTCACTTCAGGATCATAGTAAACTTTTTCGCTTGTGGGTATTATTACTTGCAAAGCTTTAAAACGCAGGCAGTAAAAGACACAGGGGAGCCTTTTAAAGTGTTCTGAAATTAATTTTGCTTGGGAGTGTAAGAGAAGAATTATTATGGTTATGGGAGTTGTATTGTATCTACAAGTGCATCTTGCTAAGAGATGTGAGAAATCTGAGTAGCTGTTTAATAGGTAGACTGCAACGGGTAATGACCACAGCTGTGGTTAGAGAGTGGAGTTTAGAAATGGTGGTAATTCTGTTCAGTTGTTGTACCATTTCTCTCCTGCAGTGAGAGGAAAAAAATATTAAATCAAAAAGCAGGCACTTTTCAGATGTTTTATACTCAACTGAATAATTCTGTGTTGGTGTAGCTCCCTGGGGCTAGAAAGGTCAGAAACAAAATCCAAACGTTCTCATCTCAAAACACTTATTGATCTAGTTTTTACTAACAAAGCTGACCGTATCGGTAAAGTTTATAATTTAATAACAGGTCTTTCTGATCATAATTTAACATTAGTTGCAAGGAAACTGTCAAAAGCGCGCTACCGAAATTTAAATAAGGTTGATATTAATGAATCTGTACTCTATATCCCCAGGAAAGATATTGAGAGGTTTGATAATGAAATTAGAAAGGTAAATTGGATTGAAATGATAAAGACAGTAATACAGCTTCTAGTGAGTTGATAAAGATGTTTCAACAGCTTGTTTTTAAATATTCTAAACGAAAAAAGGTAAAGCCTAAAGGCAAAATTCCTTTACCTTGGTTAAATGATAATCTATGGAAATTGATGAGAACTTGAGATTCAGCATTAAAAAAATCCCATAAAAACGAGACTTACAACTGATCGCCTGATCTATAAGGGACTTCGAAATAAAGTTACTCAACAGTTAAGACAAGCAAAAGCAATGTTTTTTCTGGATATAATTAAACAAGCAAAGGGCAATTCTAAACAACTTTGGCAAACTAGATGATAAAAAGATGATGAAAACCACAAGGATGGACTAATAGTTTCAAACTATTTTAATGAGTATTTTATTGATTCAGTAAATGCCTCTGTATTGCCTCATCCCTGTTCATCACCTCAGCCCTCTATTTACGATCATGAGGCTCAGTGTATTAAACATATTGACTATTCTAAAACAGATAAAATAATACAATCTTTATCTAACTCAAAAGTTAAAGATTTCTGGGGACTTGATAGCTCTTTCATTAAAACACATTTTAACACCAGTTAAATAGTACAGTTACATATATTGTGAATAAATCTATTGATGAGAGTATCTTCCCCAGTGTCTAAAACAGCAGTTATAACTCCAATTTACAAATCTGGAAACAAAAATGAAATTAGCAATTTCAGGCCTATTAGTATATTGCCCGTAGCATCTAAAATTCTTGAGAAAGCTATCATAGAGCAGCTAACCGATCACTTAGATTGTAACAATTTGTTGCATTCCATGCAGTTCGGCTTTAGACACAATCATTCCACCGACGCAGCCTGCTGCTATCTGATGGAAAACATAAAAGCCAACTTGGACGGAGGGGGCACGGTGGGTGCCGTGTTTCTGGACTTGCGAAAAGCCTTTGACACGGTAAACCACAGTGTCCTCCTGACTAAGCTCTCTAAGTAAATCTGTCCATGGAGACACTGCATTGGATACAATCATATCTCTCAAATTGGATGCAATGTGTGAGGGTAAAAAATGTATTGTCCTCTCTGAAGCCCACCACAACTGGGGTCCCGCAAGGATCAATTCTGGCACCCTTGTTGTTCAGTATTTACATCAATGATCTTCCAGCTGTATGCAAGGGCGTAGACATCATCATGTACGCAGATGATGTTGTCATCTACGTACATGGGAGGGATATGGAGCAAGTAGCCACTAAATTGTCCTCAGCCATGGATAAAATAAGTAATTGGCTTAAATCTTCTTAACACTAAATACTGAAAAAACTGTTGGAATGTATTTCGTTAAGTCCAATAAAGTTAAAGATATGCCTAACATTTAGTTTAATGGACAAAAAATTAACATCGTCACAGACATAAAATATTTAGGTGTCCATTTAGACCAAACCTTAAGTTTTAAAAAACATATTAAAATAATGACCAACTCTATTAAATATAATATCTCTATCTTTAGACATATTAGGAATATTTTGACAACTGAAGCATCTTTTATATATTTTAATGCTATGATCTCTTCACATAGTACTTACTGTTTGTCCTGTTGGTCTCAGGCCAACGAGACTACACTTAAATCGCTCAGATCGGTCTATAATCAGGCATTAAAGGTGCTTGACAGAAAGGCCTCTCGTTATCACCACTGCAATATTCTAAGTAAATATAAAATATTAAGTTTTGACTCACTAATTCGATATACAAATTTGAGAACTGTTTTTTAAATTGTTAATAATACTGCTCCACCTTCTATAAAAAAAAATAAATCATAAATCTTTATTGGGAACAAACAAACCGAATAACCCGTTCCACTGCACACAGAAATTGTGCTATCCCGAAATGATCTTCTGCCTTTGCACAGACAGCCTTTTCATTTAAAACCATTAAACAATGGAATCAACTCCCTGACAGTCTAAAGTTGTCTGTAGATCTGAATAATTTCTCTTGAAACTTAAAGAAATACATCCTCGATAACCAGCTGTGTCAGCATAAGCACACTTAAAGTCTACAAATGTAATATTGAAGTAATTGTTTTTGAATATGTTGTATATATTTTAGGCTGTGATGGTCTTTTGATTAGCTTTTTTATTTCAACATCTGATTGGTTATAAATGATTATTGTTGGATTAATATTATATGTATTTGCTAGTGCTATTGACAGTTATTTGTAATGTAATGTTTCAATATTGTTTGCACCTGCCCGGGGACTGCAGATGGAAATTAGTGTTTGCTAATTCTGGTACAAAACATCTTTTCGTAAGATTTATGTATTTTGTACATTGTCCCTGACAAATAAAAAAATAAAACATAAAACAAAACGTTTACAAATCCAAGCGCTTGGTAATAATTTGAACATTTTAAAGTCGAACTGTGATGGTATAGATGTGTGTACTTGGGACTTTATTATACTAGAGTGGTACCTTTTGTTATTGATACCTGTACAGGTTACATTTATTTTCATTCAGTTCTCACACACACACGGCTTAATATTTTTTCTATTCCATCCTAAGAGAAACCAAACAGGAAAGTGTTATTTTGAAGAGTCAATTTATTAAGGGTTCATTGAAAGGTTTAAACTTTGAACTTAAAACTTTAGTAGTTTGGGTTGATTAAAAAAAAGTGGTGTTTCAAAGGAAACCCTTGGGTTTGAGAGTACCAGGAGAGTATAAATAAATGTTTTTCCTTTTTTTCCCCCCCATACTATATATTATTGTTCATATTGTACTATTTGACCATTATTCTGGGGAACTTCAGTACAGTTAAAGTGAGCTTAGTAGTTCCACAGTGGAGGCACCGCGCTGTTGTTGTTCTTACGCACATTGTTTGTCGTCTATGCCTACTTATCCTGCCTGAAGTCACTGTACCGAATATTAGGAAACAGGGAATATTTAGCCAGCTCGCCATCAACAGCTAAGAACCCAGGATCCTGTTTAACACACTTTTAATATAGTAGCCCGGTGTGATAGTAAGTTACACCTTAGGTCTTGTTTGATCAGCTCTACTGGTGTCAACAAAAGGTTACACAAACATTTGTTTTATAACTCAAAATGATTTGGACATCTTATTCCACTGTAAATAGCATTTGGAAGGCATATTTTTGGACATATGGCCCACCGTAGCTTGTAGATAACAATATTTTTCCTTCCATTTGAATGAATGATTTACACTAGAAATCCTGGGCCTACAAAGGTGTAGGTTTATTTTAAACCATTAAGAGGAGAACCGCACACTTGGGCTGGGTTTCTGACCCTAAAATCTGGTCCTCAGACTCTAATGTATACGGATACGTCATGCTACATGACTCAAAGCACAATATATATTTTCTAAAGCAAAACAAGTTACCACAGTGGTTCTCCATCAACATCACTCACTTTTTAACTATATGCCATCTTTCTAACTTTCCTTTTAACATTCTTCTGCTTCTCTGATCTTGTTGACCATTGTGGTGAAGAACTAAAAAGGGAGTGTGATAATCTGCAATTTCTAAAAGCAGAGCAGATATGTTTTTGTGTCCCTAGGGAAACCTACAGGGCTGGGGACATTTACTTTCTCTCACTGTCAGTGAATGAGTGTTAAAGCAACTGAAAGAGCTTTCTGGCTGCCCACCTCCCAGAGTGCCCTGACTGTGAACAACAATAGAACGGAAATACCTTCTCTGGCTTCTGAAGTCACGCCATACTTAAGATGTGAAATACCTTATTGTGTGCTCCCAAGGATTGTGATCGTTGATATATTGCCATTAGCACAAATTAATAAGTGTGTGTGTGTTTCACAACAAATTAAACAATGTCAATTGTACAAAGGACTGACCCCTGAAATGTCACAATATGAATATTTCAAGCCTTCGATTTGATCCCTCCTTGCTCCGCTTGTCTTGCTCGCTGAAGCATTACCTGGTTGCTAAGCAGCCCTGCTGGATGACAGAAAAGTACTTATTTGAGGGCTCAATCTGTGTCTCTAAAGATCCCTTCGCGTGAAATTAATTTGCAGAGAAAAGGTCAAAAAGAGATCCTTAAAAAATACATGTTATGTTGGCATCTAGTAAAATGTAGTTTGATTAAATGTTTGCATTCCTATCCTCTGTCATCTCAATTCCTTTCATGAACATGCATAAAACAACTTGTCATAATCCTATGCTCATCACTCCAGACACGGTAGTACACATATGTAGGTGGGTTCGCACAGCAATAAATCTTCTATTACCAAAAAATTCAAATGAGCCAACAAGATTGTTCCACAGTTGCAGCCAATAACGTTACATTAGTGGATGTAGTTGCTGGTGAGCTTGTTAGTATTACGCCAGAAGCACACTAGACCCAAGCACAACAACTTCCATCTTGATGTCACACACTTGAAGATTGGGCAAGAATGTGGGCTCACTTACTAACATGATAAGTGACTTTGTATAAAAAAGCAAACTCTGGTGCTGAAAAATTAAGCAACACATTAAGTACTGCTGTTCCACTTCAGACTGCCTCCAAAAGCGAGTCAATCCCCATAGAGGGGGGTAATATAAGACCCGCTGAAGTTTTATTAAGGCTTATAAGGCTTTAATTAAGGCATTGCTTTGTCACAAATACCAAGTAGTGAATAAATGCCACACACTGCTCCCCTTTTGCTGCATGTTTAGGTCTCAGCTGCTGCAGTAAGCTGGTTGTGCTGCTAATTTGTCTACTTTGCACATCACAGTTCAATGTCTGAAATCTGCAAAAATTCACTACTTCGATAATCATTGATAGACGCTGCTGCCTTTTTTCTTTAACTATGCTACTTCAGCAGTGTTGCCTGCTGCCATCTTCATAGCACGTTTGAATGACTCAGGACTGGCAGACTCCTACCGCTACCTAACTATGACCAAAAACACAGCCCTCTCCTTCATTAGAATAGGAGCGATGCACTGATTTTTATGCACTCTATGCATAGGCACAAAGATGAACCTGGCTCATCACTGCTGTGCAGTGGTTTGGCGTCTGACAAGCCTTTAAACTCTGCTAAAAAGATCTACTATTGAAATCAGCCTTCCTGGATCCTACTTAATCATCTCACCAGTTCATTGAAACCACACTCCCCCAACACTTGCAGCCTCTTACACTGTTTTAACATAGGGCTGTTTTCTGCCTGAACACCTGCTAAGATTTGAACTGAGAATAATAAATACTACACACACAATTTGGTCAGTGCTCAAGTATTTACATTTGATACCCAGCCCATTCTCCCTTATTCTTCTCTGTGTTACTCTGATGCAATGAAACACTTCAATCAATTCCCCCTATCAGTAAACAGAGCACCTTCCACAAACTCAGACAAATAACACTCTTGTTACTATTCAGACTGAGATTAGTTTGTCCCATCATTCTCCCACACTGCAGACAGAGCACAAATAATAAAAGGTTCTCTGTGACAGAAAATCAATTTTTGTAACACTGCGTGTTACAACCTCCATTAAACCTCAACCTTCCTCTTGTCTGCAGAAAATACAAAGCAATCTTTAAAAATGCAAGGAACCGCTAAATGGAATGCCATTAGCTTGTTTGATTACACCGATAACATAGCAGTTAAGTTGTAGTAACTGTGCAAAATAATCAGGGGACAGACAACAGAATTTCAGTCATTTCCTTTGAGAAGTCATTACATCTCTTCCTGGAAATGTTATATCTTTGTTCAGGAAATGGAATGTGGCCTGCAGCTCACACAGCTCACTTTACAAGTAGTCAGACAAAGTCTCTTTTGCCTGGACCAAATCTTACAAAACAGCTCTAACTTTCCAAAACATCCCCAAACTCTGTCAGGGCGCGTGTGTGTGTGTGTGTGTGTGCGTGTGTGTGTGTGTGTGTGTGTGTCTGTGTGTCTGTGTGTCTGTGTGTGTTTGCGTGTAAGGCCTTTGATGTAGAGAAACCAACCTTTTGCTCCTAAATGCATTTAAGCCATATTAGTATGCCAGAAAAAGCTCAAACAGCTTGTTACTAAAACGGTGGGCAGTACATGCTCAATAGTCTACAGTAGCAGCAATCTGCAAAGATCAGTGAAAGCTAATTAGATCACTTTTTACTTTCACAGAGGGAGAAAACTAATAAACAGTAAGCCCATGGCCAGTGAATAAAACTCTTGCAGAATGTGTGTGTTCACGTGCACTGAAAATTTTCCATAGGTAAAACTTATTTCCAACTTACATCTAGAAAAAGGTTCTCTACCGCCACGTCATTACTGCCAATTTTTGACACATTATATTGTAAACTCCTCTTCAGATATGACGCCTCTTGGTAAATGTGAATACACCCACGGAGCTTACTAATCAGGTTTTTACCAAGAACCACAAATGCCATGAGGGCTCTGAGTTTACACAGAAACAAATGAGGGAATCAACCATAGCCAGTGGCAAATCAATGCTTGCACAGGACGAAGTAGGCTACTAACATAAATATTGCCCATCCACATCTTGTAAACAACTGTGTTAAACGGTGGCTTGGTTGTGAAGGGACCAAGGAAAAAACGGACATGGTCTTGGTTAACAAGGACAGTGTGGTCACAAGTTGATCTGTGTCTCCCGTTTTAAAGAGTGATGGCTGGCTGTATGCTCTAGAAGTTGTTTTATGCCACACCGACAGATAAGTGAGAGGTGATGACAACGTAGGCTAGTGGAATATCGATCCGACTTTGATTTATTTTCCCACATTGATCTGAGCTCGAATCCCGTGATAAAAATATTTTTTATTTTATTCATTTTAAAAGGCTGAATCGTTTTTCTACATGACACATGTTTACTGACATAGACTCCAAAGACAAATATGTGTATTTAAAACATTTATTAGAGATAATGTTTGACATTCACAGGAAGAGCAACTTGCCTCTTCCTGTGAATTCTGTGAGTTCAACATTTTCCGTAACTACAAGCAACGTTCAAAGCGTGACAAAGTGGTACGTGACAGGTTTACACACACACACACACGACTCCAAAGACGAATCAGAAAAGTATGTTTTGACTTTTTAATGACTAACTACAGAAAGAGGCATTCGCGGGGACACCTATGTATTCTCTTCCTGTTTTCAACAGCTGTCGTATCTACGACAACCACAGACGCATTCGGCTGACGGCCACCAGTTAACAGGGCCACTAGTTAAACCGAAACACCGGACAGCCGCCCGCTCACAGAGCCCTCTGCTCTTGTCGTCACACAGACCGCTGCAGCAACAACAGCAGAGGAAAACACAGCTGTAGGTTTTCATACCGCTTATCTGTCTTTACATTTTGAGGAATGTTCAAACGTTTTAAAAAAACGCTGTGTGGATCGCACTGAAGATTACGTCGCGGCAGTTGTGTGTGGCGTCGCTATGACGACAAGCTACATACTATCTCTGGGTACTACCTGCAATGGAAAACGGAGCAGGACGGAGTAGAGTCGAGTCTATAGATTTGTGCTATGTTAGCATTTTTTGGCAAGGCAGCATAACGTTAGATCGTCAGAACACCGGCAACAGTTCAACGTTTAGTCCTAAAAGACGATGCAACTCCGACTCTGTTTGGGCCTAGAAATTCACAATCACAACCTGTAAGTATGCTTTATCGGTTGTGAATTATATTTAAAATAAACACCTGCCTGAGCCTGCCTGCTCACAGAGCCCTCTGGTCCCACTGTCACAGAGACCACTGCAGCAACAACGGTAGAGGAAAGCAGAGCTGTAAGGTTTTCATACCGCCTATCTGTCTTTACATTCTGAGTAATGTTGAAATGCTTTAACTTTAATCAAGAGACAGCTGTGTGTGTGCCACTGTTGTGTGTGTCGCATTGAATATTACGTCACAGCAGTTGTGTGTGGCGTCGCTATGACGACCAGCTACATTGACGACCAGCTACAGCTACTTTCTCTGGGTACTATGTGCAATGGAAAACGGAGCACGGCCAAAGCGAGTCGAGTAGAATCAAGCCGAGTCGAGGCGAGTTGAGCTGGTACTGGTAAAACGGCAAAAGCCAGTCTTGTGGAACCTCTGTATGTTCAAGTTGCTGCTTGAGCTCTAGTACTGAGAAAGGGAATGTATGTTATCCTTCAGGAATTGTGATTTATTTTACTTCATTTAGACAATAAAAGTATAAAAAAGTAAAGTATGTTTGGAGGGACAAATAGTAAAGACCAATGCCTGCCCGTCTTCGTGTTTGTTCAGAGTATATGTGATAGAGATCTGGGTGATTTTGTATTGGAACCGCCGAACTGCGTCACTCTACGCAGCATGTCAGGTGTGACAGGGTATCAAACTAATACCCCTGTTGATGATCACACAGTCCTAATACTATCACTATTTTCCAATATTGTCATGTTTTCTTTAGCTTTTTAAATGCAGTAAAGTTAAAACAACTCAATGTGGAATTTTGTATATGATATAAATTCAGCAAGGGCTGGGCAATATGGCTAAACATTCTGCCTAAAAAAACATACCATACATTCTCAAATAGTGCAAACATGATAACCTTGTAATATATAGTGTTTCCCACAGAACGACAGTTTAACTGTGTTGGCAGCAGTGGGCGGTGGGGTGTTAGCAGTATATACTTGATTCAACATAAATTTGCAAAAACAAAACAAAAATAGCAAATATACTGCACTGTTGAGCCACAATAAATCACTGCAGGGGAAGTTACTTCACTGCAACAGCCCTACTTGGAGAGAGCACTGGTATCCAGTCTGGCAAGTTATAATGGTTCTACTTCATTTTGGCCTGGCCTGAGTGCATGATTGTACCAGGCGAAAGCTATTTGGGATCTGCGTCATAAGAGTGAGATTCCCATCCTTATCTAAACCATCACAACAGGAAAAGTCACTTTAAAAGACATATTGTTGAAAAAAGGTCGGCCAAATTGGACCAGGGTCATCTATTCTGCTGACAACCGCAGCTGCTGCTCAATGTATTTTTCAGCCATATTTGACAATTTACACAAACTTCTGGTTTTGTTTTTTGTCTGCTGATTTGCATGCCGGCCTCAGAAACATCTGCAAATGGCAATCCAGTTAGTTGATTAATCAATCAACAGAAAACGAATTGGCAACAATTTGATAATCAGTTAATCATCATGTAAATAATTTAAGAAAGAATACCAAAAATCCTCTGGCTTCAGACAGTCACTTTTGAATATTATCCTGTTTTCTTAGTCTTCAGCTAGGGCATTTTTCACTATTTTCTGAGATTTCCAGACCAAACGATTAGTGGATAATTGAGAAGATAATGTACATATTATTTTCTTTTTCAAACATTATCCAAATCAGTAATTTTCTGTGACAGTCAGAGAGAAACTACTTTAGTGGAGCGACCTCTTGATGAACCTTGCACGCTAAGTGATCCATAATGCAGAACACTAGCAACAGTTGTCAGTTCAGACGGAACCAAAAGATTAGTGATGAGCTGCTGGTGAGTTCCAATGTCTAAATGGAATCAGTGTGTAAATGAAAAAGACGCCTGTAGGATAGAGATTAAGCAAGCTGCAGAGGGATGGCTCTAAAGTTGATAGGCTAAGTCTATGGAGAGATAAAGCTGCAGCCTGTATTCTTAAGATTTAGCAGCTGAGATATTTCAATTTATTTCACCAAATTGTAAGAGTGGAGTCCTTCAAGTAAAATATTGCCAAGAGGTCAGTTGACCAGACAACACTATGCAAAATGTTAGATGATGACCACTGCTGAGGAGAACTGAAAGGTGACTTTGTCCAAATGGCAAGGGGGTAAATGTGAAACCATATTAAAAAAACTCAGCATGCACACACGCACCCACGCACGCGCACACGCACACACACACACACACACCAATCACAATGCTCTACTGTGAGCATGAATACATGTAGACTCCAAACAACACACAGAGCATAGCCCTTTGAACAGCTGACCAACACAGCCTGGCATATTCCTCATTCCTCAACTGTGGTCCTTCTTCTACAGACCAACCAATTACTAAACCATTTTAAAATAGGGGAAGTGAAACAGAACTTTTACTTACTGAATACAGATACCGTTAGATGTGGAGTTTTACACCTTGCTCATAACCCCAACTGAAGAAGAAGATGGTGTTTCCACTATTCCGCTCTTTCAAATGTCCTGTGGCGTCCACTAAAGTTATCTGTCAAGTAAAAAATTATAGCATGTTTTCAAATAAAAAATTTCTTTAGAGTAGTCCCATAAAAGCCACATAAATATATTTTGAGCAAACAAAAGAGGATGGAAGCAAGTCAAACAAAAGATAGCACCACATATCGTACAACATTACAATGCGAAGTAAAGGGTTTATCAAAGATAATGAATCCCAAATGAGATTTTGCTGAGTTTATGCAGACAGCTGGAACTGCCTGAGGGAAATGACTTGCCAAATATACACAGAAATTGTCTTCATTGTTTTGCCACCATTCAATAATGGAATTGCTTTTCTGTCTTCCCCAGATGTAATTAATGAGTCGGGCCGCCTATCACTGCCATAAAACGACAAAGTCTGAAAAGCAACATATGGTTTGCTTCTCTAATCTTGTCCACTGTAAATAAAAGAAGCACATCTGCTGTAGGGTCATTACACCAGACAGTGGGAAATTAAAAGTAAAGATGCCAGGAAGAAAGCCATCCTCATTGTCACAATATTGCCGGTGTCCCTAGACACAGACCAGAAGTCAGTATAGAAAGATGAAGCTAAATATAGCGAACCACCGTTCTCCTGAGGTAAATCATATTTGTTCCTATTTTAAGACTAAATCTAAAGGGACAATTACCAAAACAACCCTTGTAGAGGAGATCCACACTGTAAGCTGTTACAGTAAAAAAAAAAATATATATATATATATATATATATAAATATATGTATGTATGTATGTATGTATGTATGTATGTATGTATGTATGTATCAGACCTTTTGATTTATTGATTGCTGTGAGGATATAAAGAGATAGAGAGAAAATCTGAAATAAATTACATACCCCAGCGTTAATCACTGAGGGGTTAAAACAAAACAAGGGGTCACCGTCTGGTTTGACTCCACAGCATGCTTCACAAAAACTACACCGAGACACATAACCATCTACATGCTAATGCTCAACACTCCCAGGATCATTTCAAACTCACAGCCCGGTTCCCCTGAGACCTGGTTAACTCTCTATCCAGTACAGTGGAGTGCATGGGGACACATTCAAAACTTGCAAAGAGAAACGCTCAGTTTTGTAGTAAATATAGTACAATGTCCACCAATAGTACACCTGCCGTACATCTGCCCCACTGATGTCGGAGGTCATTATATAATGTAATGTCAGACAGGTATTATGAAAAGTTGTAAGAGAATGCGTGCCACTTCTAGGTGACACAGAGAGTTGTGCTGTTTTTCTGCATGAGAGCCATTAGTGAGGGGAGCTCAAAATGAAAGCTGAAAAGGTCTCTGAGGTTTGGCTGAGGTGACAGTATCCTGCAGTCATACGCATTCATGGAAAAAGAAAACCGTCCAAAAGGTCATCATCAGGCCAGATCTGACCCATTTACAGAGCCACTTCTGGATTCAGAAAGTAGTGCTGCTATGTTAACAGAGATAATGCCTAGTGGTTTGATCATGCCTGCTTTGGTTAAAAGGACAGAGAGACAGCTGCTGAACACATACCTCAGGCAGAAAAAATGCTGATGGCTACATTAGCACAACCACTGCATCTTCAACAGACAATCACTTCTGCCCACTCCACATCAATTTTATTAATTTTCCTCAAAGCTGAAACCTTTGTCACCGTGGGCACAAAGAACAGAGAAGGAAGCCCTGTTTCATCTTTCCTAGTTCCTCGGCCAATTAGAATCGCCTGCCCGCCCACAGAGCCTGGATGACATGTCGGCTCCTGATCACAAGGCGATTAACAAACAGTGCAACTGCTGCCACAGGAATAAGGCTTGATTAATGAAAAAGATAAACCAAAAAAAACTATTTACATGGCTTCATGCTGGGGGGTAAAATCCCTCATTTGTCTCCTTATTAGATGTCAAATATAAAAAAATGTAATAGCCACCATGTCGCTTCCCTCATGGTACTGGCTTCTGTTTGGCCTAAGCATCTGAAGTTATGCTTGTAGCATTACAAACATGGGCATGTCAATGCACCGGCATGCATTTAGCAGTGGTGTCATTTTAAGGCAAAAATAAAAACAAACATACTGTTCATTGTCTGTTCTTCCTTCCTCAACAAATTCAGTAGTTGGAGGTTGGAAAATAAATTACACTTATATTTCAGCTATCAAATACACAATCCTCATAACATAAATAGGATTGAGAGTTCCCCTTGCAGACTGCATAATATCAAGCTATATGTCAGTTCACAACACTGACTACATAACTATATACTCTGGGAGTGCTGAAGCATTGCTAAACTGCACTTTAGACAAGTCTTGACACACCAACACTAACCTGAACTGTGAGGCATAAAACAGACTTTCACTTACTGACTCCAACACACCGCTTTACCTTTGCAGTTTCATTTCATTATTGCATTTTATCTAAATTATAATTTCAGAGTTAAAGTATGAATTTGAACTGTGTACACTGACACAAACTCCTTTCATTTTTATGTAAACATTACAGCACACACTACTGTGTATGTCTCCCATCTTCCTTGTGATAAACACAGCTGGGGCATTGGCATTTATTTTTCAAGTCAGTTCTTGCGCAAATTAAGCAATTTCTACCACTGAAATATCCGGACATTGTTGTGTTTTGGCTCTCAACGTTTTAATCTTTTTATTTAAAACATAAAAACTACAATGTATTAATGAAATTGAAAGAAAAAAAATCAGGACTGGGATTTGGGAGTTTGTCAAACCCAGCAGCACACACTATGAACATGCTCACCTCTGTTGCGGTGAATAATGAAAGCACACATTTTAAGGCTTTTAACTGGATGACGTTAACATTTGGCCGATAAATAACTTTACAGTTACTGGCTGGGGTGAAGCAACATGGTCATGGAGCTAAACGATAAAACATACAGAATCCATTAAGGTCTCCATCTTCTAATGTTAATGAA
>NC_060171.1:13712691-13731647 GCF_021292245.1 Micropterus dolomieu | reverse complement strand
AATGAAAGCTGAAAAGGTCTCTGAGGTTTGGCTGAGGTGACAGTATCCTGCAGTCATACGCATTCATGGAAAAAGAAAACCGTCCAAAAGGTCATCATCAGGCCAGATCTGACCCATTTACAGAGCCACTTCTGGATTCAGAAAGTAGTGCTGCTATGTTAACAGAGATAATGCCTAGTGGTTTGATCATGCCTGCTTTGGTTAAAAGGACAGAGAGACAGCTGCTGAACACATACCTCAGGCAGAAAAAATGCTGATGGCTACATTAGCACAACCACTGCATCTTCAACAGACAATCACTTCTGCCCACTCCACATCAATTTTATTAATTTTCCTCAAAGCTGAAACCTTTGTCACCGTGGGCACAAAGAACAGAGAAGGAAGCCCTGTTTCATCTTTCCTAGTTCCTCGGCCAATTAGAATCGCCTGCCCGCCCACAGAGCCTGGATGACATGTCGGCTCCTGATCACAAGGCGATTAACAAACAGTGCAACTGCTGCCACAGGAATAAGGCTTGATTAATGAAAAAGATAAACCAAAAAAAACTATTTACATGGCTTCATGCTGGGGGGTAAAATCCCTCATTTGTCTCCTTATTAGATGTCAAATATAAAAAAATGTAATAGCCACCATGTCGCTTCCCTCATGGTACTGGCTTCTGTTTGGCCTAAGCATCTGAAGTTATGCTTGTAGCATTACAAACATGGGCATGTCAATGCACCGGCATGCATTTAGCAGTGGTGTCATTTTAAGGCAAAAATAAAAACAAACATACTGTTCATTGTCTGTTCTTCCTTCCTCAACAAATTCAGTAGTTGGAGGTTGGAAAATAAATTACACTTATATTTCAGCTATCAAATACACAATCCTCATAACATAAATAGGATTGAGAGTTCCCCTTGCAGACTGCATAATATCAAGCTATATGTCAGTTCACAACACTGACTACATAACTATATACTCTGGGAGTGCTGAAGCATTGCTAAACTGCACTTTAGACAAGTCTTGACACACCAACACTAACCTGAACTGTGAGGCATAAAACAGACTTTCACTTACTGACTCCAACACACCGCTTTACCTTTGCAGTTTCATTTCATTATTGCATTTTATCTAAATTATAATTTCAGAGTTAAAGTATGAATTTGAACTGTGTACACTGACACAAACTCCTTTCATTTTTATGTAAACATTACAGCACACACTACTGTGTATGTCTCCCATCTTCCTTGTGATAAACACAGCTGGGGCATTGGCATTTATTTTTCAAGTCAGTTCTTGCGCAAATTAAGCAATTTCTACCACTGAAATATCCGGACATTGTTGTGTTTTGGCTCTCAACGTTTTAATCTTTTTATTTAAAACATAAAAACTACAATGTATTAATGAAATTGAAAGAAAAAAAATCAGGACTGGGATTTGGGAGTTTGTCAAACCCAGCAGCACACACTATGAACATGCTCACCTCTGTTGCGGTGAATAATGAAAGCACACATTTTAAGGCTTTTAACTGGATGACGTTAACATTTGGCCGATAAATAACTTTACAGTTACTGGCTGGGGTGAAGCAACATGGTCATGGAGCTAAACGATAAAACATACAGAATCCATTAAGGTCTCCATCTTCTAATGTTAATGAATGTTTTTTTTTTCTTAAAGGGTTTATTTTACAGAGCTGTCCACCACGCTGAACTTCACTAACGTTACCCCAACGTTTGCAACGTTACCCATACTTTAAGAAAATTAAAATTAAGTAACGTTGCAGCTACAACAAAACAACTTCACCGCCGACTGAAATAAAATATCTTTAAACGGACACAACAGTCGATAATCTCTTCAAATCACGCAGCGCAAATGACTTATAACGTTATTTCAGCTAACGTTAGCAGTTAGTGTTCACTCTTGTGGTGTCCGAACAATAATGCTGCGATGATGTGTTGAGAAGAAATCTGCTTGACACTGTTCTTGATCACAAAAGACCACACTCTCCAAGACGACAGGTAGATAACATAGCTTGAAGCATCTTTAAAATTGAAGTTCGTGGTGAAGATATTAAAAAAAGCACAGAATATATTGTGTAACTTACAACAGGAAGCGGAGTGGTCTCCAGAGTGTAACGTTGGTAACTACAGAGAGCGAGCAGGACGGACAGTGTGGAGGTACATCGCCGAACTCCGTGCTTTCAGAAACCCGGCGCAGCAAACAATCCGAGGGAACTGGACACGACCGTATTAACCTGCACTCACACGAAAGCGCACTTGATTTTACCGTAATACATAGACTAGCGCTAGAGCGTAAATGTGGTCAGAGTCATAATCAGCTTTATTGCCAGGTTTGTGTACGCGTAAGAGGAATTTGACTCAGGATTGTACATTGCTCACGATGTGCTTACTTATACAATAATACAATAATAAAGTCAGACACAGGCTACAGTATAGGGAACACACACACACACACACACACACACACACATATATATATATATATATATATATATATATATATATATACTGTACAAACAAAAACAATATTGACATATTGAGACAATAGTACAATGAGCAGAGTGCAAAGGATGTAGGAGTAAAATATTATTATTATTATTATTATTATTATTATGTACATGTCGGAGGAGGATGAGATGTACAGGTGCATGGAGCATAGTGCAAAGGATGCTGGAATAAATAAGTATTATGTGCAGGTATTTTGTACTTGAGGTAGGTGGATTTGGTATACAGTATATACAATATGACAATATAAAAGTAAGAACAATATGAACAGCTCTGAAATAGAGAACGAGAGAAGGATGAATGCTAGTAAGTAAACAGGAGGCTGATTAGAGACAGAGTTACTGGGTTATTCCACAGGAATTGTTCCTGACACCGTGAGTCAGAAGTCAGCTGTTCATCAGAGTGATGGCTTGTGGGAAGAAAAAAAAGTTGTGTTGTTTTTTTCGTCAGTGAATAAACAACAACACAAAACCCACCTCCCCAGCTGTTTAGGTGGTGGAAATAAAATGAATACGCAATAATACAGAGTAAAATACTCTGTTAAAGCAAAAGTCCTGCAATCAAACTCATACTAAGGCTAAGTAAAAGTAGTTTTCAAACTTATAGTGCCCAGTGGTGGAAAGTAAGTTGCCTACATGTATGTAAAGTGGGTAAATGTTTTGCTACTTTATGCTTCTACTCCACTACAGTTCAGAGGTAAATATATTACTTCTCATTCCACTACATTTATCTGGCAGCTACAGCTACAAGTTACATCACAGAATAAAATTTTACAAACAAAACATATGATCATTGTAGGCTATAAAATATGATGCTGTGCTATAGATTAAACTAACCAATAGTATGTCTGTGAAGGTTCTCAGTCACCCAGGTCATAGTTATCCAAGGAAGGTTAAAATCAAGGGCAACTGGACTTGATTGAAGATACTAAAAGACGTTTCATCCCTCATCCAAGAGACTTCTTCAGTTCTGACTCACAGTATACAAAGTAGTTAAAATGTGTTCCACCTCCACCAAAATACTGCTCATAAAGCAGCAGTAACGAGAGTGTAATGATATGATATCTAATAATATAACTCTGAAAGGGACCATCCTGTCTAAAAAGTACTTTTACTTTACTTTAATACTGTGAGTACATTTTGTTGTCATGTTTTTTTAGTGCTGGGTAGCTTAACCTATCATCATTTATTAAGTGATTTATATTTTCTCCCTTTGTCTCCTCTTGCGTGTCCATCTCTTCCTCTGACCAAACCATGACATGCTGTAAAGTCCATGAGCGGCCAGTTATCCCTCTTTGGTGTCTGCCTGCACCAAATTCAGAGAACTGAGATTCCTGAGTAAAACTCAGTATCACACCCTGCGGTGTGTAAATGTGTTTTAGAACTGATACTTGATGAGCTGCACCTGTAAACAAACACTGACAACATGTGATTGCTTGCAGTCAAATTCAAATATTACATGTGTTACCACATGAGTTTATCATCCATTCATCTATGATCAATTCTTTATATGGCAATACCACATGACTGAAACTTATGGAACATTTATATTTGAAAGGTAATGACAGTTAAAGAAGAGCTTTTTGTATGTCTATCATAAAATAATAGTTATGTGCCCATACTGTATGAAACAAGTTTGGCTTGCTGTAATCATCTCTTCCTAATGTGCTTCCAAGGCAGGTGATGGGGCCTCTTTCTGTGCAAAAATGTATCCAAAACTTTATCTGAAAGCAATGACTTAAGCAGTCTGAGTTAAACAAATGAAGTGGATATCACCCAAAGTTACGGTCTTTTAGTACCAAATTCCCTCTTTTTGTTTCTCTGGACAGTGTTTATGTGTAGTAGAAGGACAGTACCACAAAGACAGCACACTGAAAGGCTGCATCTAATCCATCTAATATATTTATTCAGTAAACAAATGAACAGTGGGTGGAATAAGCTACTCCTGCTTCCTTAATATCTGCTTGGTATTTCAACATCAGGTCTTTCTTAATATTGCAGAACAGTTACAGTTTAACAGCTTTCTATTTCCACTTTTTTTCAGCGTGGAAAAAGGCAGCGTTATGTGTCTTAAATTGCCTTTGTAACAGCATCAAGGACAGTCATGCAGGTGCTAATAAGACAAGCTCCTCGGCTTTGAACAGAGGTGCTGAATTAGTGTTGGAGGAAGGACCTCAGAGGATTTGTTGGCAGAAGCAGAATGGAAGGTGTGGGAGGGGAAAGGTGCACATAGGTTGGCAGCAACATGGAGTAGCACACATAAAATAAAACAACTTTACAGTAACATGCTGTACACACATTTCTCTGAAAGAAACATCACACATTCGAGCTGCAGGTAGAAGTGAACCAAATTCTATTTTCTCTTCTACTATTTGACTCTGAGCTATTTTGAAACCATAACCAGAAGAAAATCACACTGAATCTGTAATTTTGGATTTGGATTTGAACACTTTCATGTAGTCCTCATACTGTCATTCAGCTACAATGAGGTCTTACAATTATTGCTTCAATGCAGGCTACACCAGTAGGTGCATGCTTGAAAACCTTAAAAACAAAGATGGCGGGATAATGTGTTGCAACATTAATAGAGTTTTAGACTTGAACAAAAGAAATGCTTGGATACAATGTAAATTTCATATTGTGTTAAACATTATTTTTAAATAAACCCAGCTATGAGCCAGTGGAGCTACATGGCAACATGGTACTCCATGGACAACATTTAATTTCGCTTGAGCATCGGTGGCTTTATGTCTTTGGTAATGTTCTTTTACAAGTCAGTAAAAATTGGGGGAAAAAAGGATCTGAGCAGTAAATCAGAACATAGCTTTGTTTGGTGTAAATCAGCTTTCCTAAGTTGAGGATCTTTGAAAGAACAGACTCGCTGACACAAAACAGATTCAACAGGGTGACCAGCGAATAGGTGAGTTGTTGATGTTACAGAAATATCTCAAAGTATTCATAATATAGCCAAATCTAAGTATTATCAAGGAAGTCCACATCCAGTAATAGTTTACATTTTTACCTTTAAAGGTCAATTTTTACTCACCAGATGGGTCTTGATGTTAACTATAAATCCCAGCCATGGGAATAACCTATGAAAGGATAGTAAAGAACATTTGAAATCAGGACATGGTCATGTTTCAGTGGCCTTTTTACCCACCTGCATGATTACGACTTCCACCCTTCAGTGGTTTATCAGGATATTGGATATTCGAGGGAGACAGTGACATTTGAGAGGGGCCAATAATGGCAGTGCGTGGTTATTGCAGGTGAACAGCAGGCAGGGGGGCAATTTGGTGAGAGATAGGAAGGGTAGGAGGTTGGGTAGACTGGTGTAAGAAGAGCAAAGATGTGTGGGCACATTGTGAGGGAGAAGACATTCATTCAACATGTATTTTTACAGGGTGCATGGTCCACTGAGTACAGCTAGACAAACGTAAAACTTACAAGATTGCAAATGAAGGATTAGAAACAATTTGAGAAAGGGTAAGAAAAACGGCACAACACCTCACTAAGATCTAACAATTGCAGGTACAAGAATAGTCAATGGTGAATTAAAAAATCTTCCAAAGAAATAAGTTGATCCAACTTTAAATCCTGCATAAAGTAAAGGACTTTTTACTGTACCAAGCACTATTTTGAATTTTGGAACCTCCAGAATGACACTCCTGGGATTCAGTAAAGTAGTGAGTTACACTGCCTTTTTTCCCGGAAGCGCTTTATAAATGTATACTGATGAGTGCAGGTCTCTTCTGACTGACAGCGAGGGCCAACCTACATCCCTGTACAAATCACAGTGATGAGTTCTAAAGCTTCTCCTGATCTCAGAGTGCTGTGATGCGAAACATCAAACGAAATGAAAATTATATCACCATAGTCTAGTACTGATAAGATTATTATGTTCTGGGTGGAAAGACATGAGGGGTTCAGACAGTAATGTTTTCACTTACATTTTGTTTATCATAACATTTTTCAATAGACACCATATTTAGCCTACATACGCAGAAATGTGCACATACGCGATTTGAGCAATGAACAAGAAAATATGGGCTCTAAGAAAGGGGCTGGTATGTGGGAGGCATGTGTGCTTTGTCTTCACCCACACTCAAACCTGTCAAACAAACAACACTCTTCATCCACCCCCAACCTGCAGCAACCAATCGGGCTTCAGTATCACAAAAATCAATTTCTTGCCTCTTGCCCAGTCTTTCTCAAATAAGATTGTCTGGAACAAGGTGTTTGATTTTGGATGAAGAGCACGATTAAAGCCTCTTGTGTACTCTCATAGGTGGGTTATATAAGATATCAAGTCAACAAGGCAATAGGAAAGTCGATGCTTAATTATTCTACAGTTTACGCTATTATTTGCAAATTGTCTCAGATAGATCCAGATAATAATGAAAAGGTGTTTGTTGACTTTCATAGCCTTTTATTTTTCTACAGGAATATAAAACAAAATACTGTGAGAAACCCCCCAGCAACTCTTTACTTCACTAAAGAAGAAAAAAACATTTCCTGTATATTAGGTTTCTTGGTTAATGTCACTCAATTTCATCACCAATTAAAAACGCTGACTATGAGATTTAAAGATTTTTGTCTTGTTGTTACCCTTTTCTAAAAGTAATCCGAATCATCCTCCTTTAAGATATGTCACAGATCAACTCCATATACAAAACACCTTGGTGGACCTTGGTATCACCAAGGTCTTGTTATCAGCTCCCTTACAGACATCCAAACCTCTTCAGCTAATCCTGTTAGACAGCCCTCTAGGCATTAGTCTTAAATTCTCCTGCTGTGCTTCATCTCACTTCATGTCCTAAGATTCCAGGATGTTTTTAAAGCATGTGATATCTCCCGCACACGGTAATCATATGGCCATAAAAGTGTATTAAAAATCATATCCCTTTAATCCTCCCTTGCCTCATGAAAGCGCGATATGCTGTTGAAGAGCAAGATGGTGAGATTTGTTTCATTTTAAGCAATAGATAATTTCGTCTTGTGGCCAGCGAACTTAGAAAACTGAAACCAGTCATTGTAACAGGAAGACTGTGGGAAATCAAGGAGGACAGTGACTTCCTGGAAAAGAGCACGAATCAGCCGATACTGCCCACAGCCAATAATGCCAGGCAAAAGGATGTGTTAGCAGACAATGTACAGCAGGAAGAAGAGAAGTGATTTCTGGAAAGGAATAAAATTTGTGTAACAGTGTATTTTGCCCAGGGAGTGAAGCTTTCTGTTCTCTAGAGGGAACGTTCTCCAGAAAGTTTGTTATCCATAACGTTTACTGTATCAAAAGTACAACAGCCCTGGTGGCCGCCCCATCTGTCACATGTAAACACAAAGATAGGGGTTGGAGAGGTGGAGTGGGGTGGAGGGTGCATGACGTGCAATCATCAGCTGTGGTTGGCTGTTTATTTATCAGTGAGACTCTCCCATGAGGCTCAACTTTAGCCCAACAGTTGCTTGAAAGCGGAAGGAGGCAAAGGTCAATTATTTAAATGTAGTCACTCTCTCCCCTTCCCTTTGTCTGTATGTGGGCTTATTGACCTGGCCTCCACCAGACTGGACAAATACACAGCCAGTTAATCATTTCCATGGCTCTTCATTTACTTTGAGATGAATCGTTATTTTCTCCATCCGATCCCGTAGAGAATTAGAGAACTCACTAATCCAGTAATAATCAGCACACAAACTGAATTACCTTTCCATTGAATAACTTCCACAAAAAGTAAATAAGAGACAAGAAAACAGGAGCACAGCAATGTCTTTGTGGTACACAATCGAGGTATTGCCTATTAGAAAAGCATTTTGGAAATCTGCATCCTAAACACTGCAAACAGGTTGTATAATTGGGTATATTCAAAAAGCAAAATTAAGCAAATGGGAATAGTCTTTTGATATGAAGGAGCTCTCCAGGGCTTTGGCACATTGTGCTGCTACCTGGGATCCAACTAAATATTTAGCTCCTAAGCTGCTCTTCTTATGGGCACAATGGTGTCCCTTCTTTCTAGTATAATTAAATTTCCTCTTTGCCTCAGCCAAGGGCTATTTTGAGAACCGGGCTCTCATTTGTTCCAAGCAGGAGAAAATCATTAACACAAACATAGGATTAATTCAGATTTGAGGGCATTTCACCTCCCAGCTTTGACAACAGAGACTGAGTAGTTGAGTCAAAATGAGCCAAATCACCTGATGTATGAAAAGTAAATGTTTCACAAGCTGAAAGATGCCCCAGGAGTGTTATATAGAAATAAAAACAAAAGAAAATGTAAGCTTTAATGTAAGGTGCAAACAGGTCTCAGCTAGAAGAATGCTAATATCTTAATTATAAATTGATTAATTGTAATTAATTCTAATTTGACATTAAGAGAGGTGTTGGCTGTGGCATCAGCTGACTGGATGCACAAACACCACTGTATGCTTGGAAAACACCAACAGCATTTGGACCTTTTAAACCAATACATGTAACTGATCAAAACCACTCTTGTAACAACCGCATATCTGTTATATAGCACAGATGATATATATACGGGCTGTGCAGGATTTCCCTCCCATTACCAACACACTCTTCACCCTCTAGGATGTATGTAAGACTTCCTGCACACGGTTGCATTTGTTTCATCATTACGTAGTAAGTAAGTGTAAGAGGTGAATAATTTCATAACAGTGGGCTAGCTTCTCCCTTCTATCTATCTACAATCTCATATACTGCAGCATGCACAGAAGCTGAACACAGTTTAAATATTTTATAAAAACTCTTTTGAACACAAACGTGCAGTGTTTAATGAGATATTTATAATGTGTATGAGCATGAAATGTCCTATTTTTTAGACAACTGCACATACCCACAATATGACTTCCATCATGCTAGTAGTCACACATTTTATATTGAGATATATGTAATATCTCAGAAGGATTGAGAGTATATTAAATTATTATTTAGTTATTTATTATTATCAAGTTCAGTTTTCAAAACAACTGAGAATAAACAGTGTGTACCAGTTTTTTCAGCTATGCTAGCAGCATTGCTCTATGTATGGAAATGTCAGTCTGACAGTCCACCACTTTGGTCCAGACTAAAAAATCAATTATAGGATGGATTACTATAAATTTTTTTGCAGGCAGTCATGGCCCTGAATGAATGAAAAGAATGAAACCTACTGACTTCCATCAACTGACCTTTCTTCTAGCGTCACCCGGAGATTGACATTTGAGTGAAATGTCTCGATAACTAACCATCAACATGTTAACATTGTTATTGTGAGCATGTTAGCATTCTGATGTTAGCATTTAGTTCAAAGCCCCACTGTGCAGGGGCAAGTACAGCTGCCTATAACTACTCTATACTCTCCTACTCTCACCCAAGCAAAGATACTTGACTGCGACTTGTCCCAGCATTTATACAGTCTTCTTTTATAAAGTCTATGGTCCCGACATTGGTAGAGCCTCTAACATAGCACACGCAGGCACAACATGACTACATCAGTTCAATATCTAACAGCTAGCCTATCTGCTAAATGGGTTGAACTGCCAACAAGCAAAAGAGCTTAGAGAGAAAATGTGTGCAGGAAAGGAAATGAATACTGTACCTCTACCTCAGTAATGCAAGCACTTTGAATTACCTTGTTGTTGAAATGTGCTATATAAATAAACTTGCCTTGCCTTGCCTTGCAAGAAAAATTCTTCCAATGCTAATGCTATTACTATTGCAACTATATAATTTTCTTATGAATACACGGTAAAATGTGACAAAAGTTGAGTGAGCATTCATATAGAAACCATTAATCTTAAATTATGTTTTGACCTATCATTAGGCCCTGCAGTGGGTATCAAGATGTGCCATTATAAATATACTAGCATCAAGCCCTGACCTAATGTAATGTAATGTTAATGTACATTTAAGCTGCCTTTAAATTGTACTCACAAGCAAAGATCAGATACTTAGCGGCACAACCTGGCCTTATATCAACATTTTATCTGCTTAGGCTAAACTGCCTTGTGTGGCTCCACTAGCTTGATAGGCAGTATCATCTTGATTCCATGGCTTGCTCAGTTGTCCAGTCATCATCCCAAATTATCACACCTTTCTCGGGCCTGATGCACCTTCAAAGCCTCCTTGAAAATTATCCTCACCCAAGCAGATCAGTAGATGCTCTGCGGCATGACATTTAGTCATTTAGCTGATGCTTTTATCCAAAGCAACTTACAATAGCTATATATGTCAAAGGTCGCATGTCTGGAGCAACTAGGGGTTAAGTGTCTTGTCTCTATTAGACTCTTATCTACCACATTACATAAATGGTCACAAATAAACTCCTCAAGTGTAACACAATGATGATGATGGACCTGCATAGGGCATTAAAAAAACGTATAATAAGCTCAAGATCTGGCTATTTTAAGAGCAGTTGAATAAGAAGTCCATGTCAAGCCTATCAGTGGCTTGATATCTAGCTGAGAGTGGTTTAGACAACATCAGCTCATCAAAGACCTTCTCATGTAAAGGCACACATTGATTTGTCCCATATCCTGCTGACAGATCGGTCGTTGCATCGATAAGAAGAGAGAGGACTGAGAGTATCTTTCTTTCCTCTTCAATAGGAGGTGAAATGTGACCCTAGCTAACACTCTTGAAGTCTTTGCTGTGCCTAGTGAAAATATGACAGCTCTCTGGAAAACACATAATTGCTGTGGGGGGCAGGTGGTCACGCCCCCTCCAATATTTAAAGTATAGCGTCAGACTGTCTATATAAAGGAGTCAAGCTGACCTGCTGATTCTGGTGTGGCACAGTACCTCAGATTGCAGGCACAGCTTCATTTCCCACATCAGCAACATGCAGATGCAACCATCAGTGCTATCTATTCACACGCACACACGCACTGACGATGCAGAAGGACAGTTGACTTGTCTTACGTGTCCCTCTGGTGTTTATCTATGTATCAAGATATGTTCTTCTTTGGAGGACACTAAAAGCTAAAGACACAGTCAGCATGATCAGGTCCTTCACAATGTTCCTGCAGTTATTTGTGGCCAGCAATGCCTTGAACGTCACTGGCTCAAACCATATTTTGAATTGTTTGTATAAACTTTCACAAAGATTTATATGTCAGTTTTTTCTGTAAAAGTACGCTAAACTGATTTTCAAGTAGTCTCTTCTGTGTCTGTCAAAACTTAAAATCGCACTGGTTAACTGGCAGTGAGACATACAGTAAGTCCATGAAAATTCAAACCTCTGTATCAAGAGATAATGTAGCATGTAGCAAAATAAAAGCACAATCATGTTTACCAGTATTTTGACTCCAAGGATGGCAATGTCAATAGTTGGTTGGTCGATTGGTCCACCACTTTCATCCAGACTGAAATATGTAAACAACTATTGCTGAGATATTGTGCAGACATTTATGGTTCCCAGACAATGAATCCCACTGACTTGACCTCTAGCACCATGAGGTTGACATTTGTGGTTTTGAGTAAAATATATCAACCACTATTGGATGGATTGCCATGAAGTGCATTACAGGCATTCATGTTGTCCTCAGGAAGAATTTTTGGGGATCCCAAAATTGACAAAATACATGCTTGCTGTTAAGTTTGTATATCATTGTTTGGGCTTAACAGTAGCCGTATCACATTTACAGTGCCTACACTGGAAGACAAAATACTCTTTTCTCTCTCCTCGTTTTGTGATTTAGGTTGTTATGATAAGTGTTTTGTTTCATAAATGCTTTGTCAAATGTATTATTTTACAGATGATACCCTGGCTAATACATTGTTAAGGCACTCATGTGGACCATTGTGGCTAACACCACCTACACACGTACATTGTTAACAAAGTAGACTGAAGGAAAAACTTTCTGATGTCTGATTTCTGATGTCTGCAAAAACTAAAAATCCCTGAACATTATTGGTAGAAAGTTTGATGTTATTACATCAAATGCATCCTTTGTAGAGCATCCAGTGAGATAATTTTAGTCATGCTCATGTAAAACAAGGAGGTAAATGAATGGCAGGGATGGAGGGAAATGTATTCACGTGTGGCCAGCCAGCTGCTCCAGGGACACAGACGTTATTCACATTTCACCATGAGACTGAATTTGAGATGTGAATATATCACTCACGTCAACAAAAAAGAGGAAACAAAAGACAGTGTGACACTACAATACAGAGAGTGAACTGTGTGAATTTATAATGGGCCAAAAGAAGTTTCCAATTAACAGGAGAGAAATAGTGAGAGCGGTGAAGATTTTATTTCAATGAGCATGCTTTTTAGTGGGATTTGGGGACTTATCAGAAAATAGCACAGATCATATTTCAAGGTTTATCTCATACAGGATATAACATCTTCCACATATAATGACCTGCAAATTAAAAAGACACTGAAAACCCAACATATGATAATGATTTGTAGCTTTTGAGACACCTGGACCGAAGATGCCCTGACTGCAATATGGGCAGTGATATTATTAGTGTTCATAAAAACAGCAATAACGTCATGATTCATTTAGAATATTTCCATCCACAGCCTCAAACAGCTACATACCAGTTACCTTGCAAACTATAAAACCCCCCGTCTCCATCGGTGAAAGAAAAACATTCCAGATAGCTGAAAACAGGCCCAGGAGGAAGCGAGAAATGAAAATGTTGGATGATTTCACTGAGAATGCATTACTCTTGTACCAAAAAGGCCTGAGCAGAATTCATGGTGCCAGGTCTGGTTGCTTCATCTCCCCGTCATAAAGTTGCTGTGTTTGGAAATATCAAACATTCACGATAGTTAAGCACCTGTGCATCTACTTGGGGTCAAGAGCTCAGCATCTTTCCCAAAGACATTTTCATGGTGTCCAGACTCAACATTAAGACTTACAGCATGTTGTCATATAATAAATTAATGTTACTTGTCTCGATTGTATCATTTACAACATTTCATTTATCACTAGAAATAAAGTAATCTACATGGTGAAGCAGGTTGTTGCACTGATCCTGCTAAATGGATCATAAACGCAACCAAATGCAATGCCTTACTGCACACGCCAGCTTGTGGAAATCAGTACCTGCAATGTCTGCTGTCATTCCTCTCCTCTGGAAATGTTGTTGTCTTGTTGATTCTGACGGGAGATGGATCTACTCTAATACTCATTTTTTATTTAAATGATTTGCCTTTGTCCTGTTGTACTGTAACTGTAATGAACCATTATTAAGGAATAGTATGGGAACATTTGGGTAATATGCTTATTTGCTATCTTGCTGAGAGTAAGGTCAGAAGATCGATACCATCTGTCTGCTAAACATAAAGCAACAGCCAGCCAGTTAGCTTAGCTCCGCATAAAGGAAAACAGGGGGTTTCATAGGAATAGCCTGGCTGTGCCTGAAGGTCACACAAACCACCAAAGAACACCTGTAAAGCTCACTAATAGACATGTTTTATCTTGTTGAAAAGCATAAAAGTGAAAATTAGAAATTGCCCTTCACATACAGATTAAACAAACAAGATAGAACATGTTTATTAGTGAGTTTAAAGGAGGCAGTATAATCAGCAGTACTGCTTGTTGGATGGTTAAAAAGCTTCTAATACCGCCCCACACCTTTTTAGCTGTAGGATTTGGCAGTGTCTGACAATTTCTGTAATTTTCCAAAACTGACAATTCACAACCACATCACCAGTGAATAGTCAGGGGAGAGAATGTGTGCTGGGGTGGAACTCTTTAAAGCGCTATTTTAATTTGTTATACAACTTTTGTGGCGCTGTACCAACTAGTTCCTTTCCTATAGGATGACCATATTTTGGTTTTCAAAAAAGAGGACAGTTGGGGCAGGAGCCAGACGGACACCTGCAGTGGATGAAAAGTTGTGGCTGGGGGCATTGAAGTAATTGGTTATTTGTTTGTAAACCATGCTTTGTAGGGGAGAGCAGGGTGATTTGAGCCTGTGGGGAAGTTGAGCCACTCCTTGTTTCTCAGCAACAATAGAAAAAATTGGTCATGTGACCACACATTTTTGAAGAGTCATGCATTTTACTCACCCTATGATGGTGAGAGGCCCATGGAATAAGTGATAAGCACATTTAAGATCAAAAAACTGTTTTTTGCCAAAGTGATTTTTTATGTACAAGGAGTCCTGATTCTGAACAATTACAGACAGGTTTGAGAAAATCTTATGGATGTGTTAGTGCTTTAGGAAGGTACAATATGAGGCTATACTGTTAGCATGACATTACCCTTAAACTGCTGGATGACACAAATTTGTTAAAATGGTAGGAAGGGGTAATTTGAGCCAAAAGACCCAGGGGAAGTTGAACCATACATTTTATAGTAATTTTACTTTGCATTCTTATGCATCACCGAAATGATGTGACATTATGCATTTTAGACCACAATAAAAAGAACCCCATTTTCTGCCTACTCTGTCTCTGCCTGTGGAGCGGGCAGACAAGAGTACTGGCAACTTGTGAAAAGTGCCGGTAGGCAAGAAAAAGTCTTAGTACGTCAAAGAGTCAAACTTAGAAGTGCCAGTGAGCAGCCAAGAAAGAATCCCGGTATGCCAAAGAGTAAAATGTAGAAGTGCCAGTCCTGCGTACCAGTGAGTAGCCTACCAGCCCACTTTCAAGCACCGCACCTGGGCACTTCTTATGCTGTTCAGGCGCTATGTGCCACTGTTGACGAGCAAATTGGTGCTGAGGGTAATGATGGAGATGCAGCTTGACCAATGTTTGCGTGAAGGATGTGTGGAGGCCTACATGACCGACCAATGGTGTTGTGCGAGAAGGCGGGACCTAAAGAGAAAGGTCAAAGCAATGCAAAAACACACACAGTGAATGCCGACTGTAGAAAGCAAAAGCCGAATCCTGGACATTTTGGGCGATTTAGAAATCATGGCCGAAAAAAGGAGGACGTGTCCGGGAAAAAGAGAACGTATGGTCACTCTATTTCAGAGTTATTTTATGCTAAGCTAATAGCTGTAGCATCATATTTAGCAGACATACAGTAGATGAAAATGGTATCCTTCTCATCTAACCTGCAAGAAAGTAAATAAGCGTATTTCCCAAATATGTCAAACTATTCCTTTGAATACAGCACCTATCCTTCTGTGATTCTGTTATGAGTTCTGTATGTATGTGTGTTTGTGTGATTTATGTGGGCAGAAAAAAATCAATGGTGAGACTGTGAAACTGTGTGAAATTGTATGAGCACAGTGAAAAGAGACAAAACAATCAAACAACACTGCAGTGCAGTGAAGTTAAATGATTAAAAACACAAGAAAGCTGTGTTTCTCTGGTGATCGTGTGTACGATGAGCATCCTGCAGCCTTGTCCAGAAGAAGACGCAACTGCAGAGTTGAAAGCAGAGAGATCCAAAGCCCCAACTGTGTTTGTCTTGGGGGATGATTAGAGCAAAAAACTGGTTTACTTCATCTCTGCAAAGGATTCATTAAATTAAATTCATAAATCCTACAAAAGGCCTTAAGGGAGTCCCACAACAACAACAACTAAAAGAAGCCATTTTAATTATCCTCATGGAATAAATCCAGACATTTGCACTCCAAACAATGATGAGACAATGATCTTATGGAAATACTAGTCACTGTAGATCTTCTAAAAATAAAAGTACAAAAAAATGGATGGAACCACAGGAAGTGAAATCTAGGTCTTGTTGCTGCATTGCTTTATAGATTTATGACTCCAGCATGAACCCATCTTCCAACTACTGTAAAGGTTTATCACTTTTGTTACTATTCTACATTTACTAGTTTTACCAAATTTAAAAAGAAAACTATTCAATTTGAAAGCTGGTATTTCCCCTCCACCGCTTTGTTCACCAGACCTTTTCAGCTATATCGCCTTTCTTCATCAGGAAGGTTGTTGGTGGTTTCCTTATAAAATGTTCATGCATCGGTCATGTAACTTATAGGTCCAGGTCCCTTAACTAAATAAAGGTTTTTGTTGAAGAAAGGGGTAGATTTACAGAAGTTTCATTTTCAATTCTAAATTAGGCATTTTAAGCCAAAGAGGATTGAAGCCATTTTTGTTTTAACAATAGATAATTAAGTTAAAGGATGTATGTCTTTAGGTCAACTGTAGATTTGTTTTGAAATGAGTTAGGGGTGTCCACAAATATTAAGAGATTTTAGTCTACTGTGTTTTAAATTGAGAAATTGAGATTCAACCTTTTATCCACTGACGGTTAAGAAAAAAAAAAGATCTTTGGCAAAGAGGATTCTGAAAAGTTGGTTGCAATATTGTATATTTTAGTATTTATGGTCATAGAGAAGAGTTATGCTGTGTTTTATTTTTTATGGTAATACTTCTGAAGCTCACACTGGTTTGCACCTCACTGTTTGCACTTCACTGTGGAGAGCCTTACATACTGTAGCGTATAGTTAGAAACTATACGCTACAGTATGTAAGGCTCTCCTCTCACGAGAGCAAGAATCCCTTCTGCTAAGATGTCCTTGAACAACACACTGAATCTCTGCCATGTCCTGGGGCTCTGTCTGCCAATGACCCTGCACTCTGACCTTCCTGCAGAGGGGCCAAGTGAAAAGAGCAATAGGGCAGACAAATAAATAAATAATGCTAAAGATACAACAGATATTCTTAGAGGGGGAGTAAAGTATGTGGGATGGAGGAGGAGGAGACAGACCTAAGTACCATGCAGTTGACAATAGAGTGTTTGAAATAGATGCTGCTGCTACTTCCTCCTAATATTAATGTGCTAGCATGTTAATGGTTGAAGGGCAACACACCTAAATAACAGCCAGGGATAGAACATTAGAAAAATACATATAAGATGTGATTGTCAGCCATTAAAGTGCTTAAATTAAAATAAGGTTTTCCTGATCCCCAGAGGGGAAATTGAAAACTAACTAAGAGAAATAAAAGACAGTATTGCATTTTAAGATAATATAGTAGATTATATAATGCATATTACAATATATAACAAAATATATAAAATCAGCCCAATTGATTATTTACATGTTATTCTGTGCATGATGCAATCAGCATGCTTTCATTTGTTTTCATACCATTAAGACACTGTACATTCCCACAAAAAAACCTTGAATCATATGAGACTGAACAGTTGCACAGACAGATATATGATTCGTTTTTCATCAAAGTGGATTTTATCAATTCAGCACTGCCTAGCAGACTAATACAGGGATAGACTCACTCATGGAAATCATGAGGCGTTTTCTGCCGAACAGTCAAGAGTAAATTGAATTGCCTGGGGAAAGGTGAAGGAAAAGACTAGGCATGTCACTCAACAATAGGCCCGTCACTTCTTCTGTCTTAGATTTCCACAGACTGTGCCAAGCCAGGCGGTTGACTGGGTCAGACACGTGAGGCTCCCCGCTCACCTGAGCTCACCAACTGTTGCCATGCCAACAGAAAATATGGCCACAAGGCATGACGGTTGTGTGCATAGATTGTGCCAACAGAACATACAGTGCTGTATAAAGTAAAAAGACACGTTACAACTGGAGACACAAATTAATCGTTTAATAAACTTTACCAAAACTAAACTGACTAAAATATTTCCTTCATATCTCCATTGTATGATAGGTGCAAATTGGGTGAAGGGTCACATACATTTTGGCTTGTCTTATGTGATTATTGGCTTAAAAGTATTCAGATGGTTTTCTAAAAAAAGGAGATCATATATATATATATATATATATATATATATATACACACACATATATATGGTTAAATGAGGAGATTTTTTTTTGCAAATGAAACAGCTTTTTTTTTTTTTTCACAGAAGAGTGCTTCAGACATTTGGGGGCCTGTGAATGACTCTACAATGAAATTAAATATAACACCACATATCTGTCTTTTTATCTATCAATGGCTCTTCATATGTATCTGTAGGCTTGGAAGGTAAAATACACTGCTTAAACCACACTTCCTGTCTTTATTGAAGGAATATGTCACCCAAATCCAACATGATGGCAGGTGTTTTGTTAAAAACACGCAGGCATGACCTATATCAAGCTTTGGCCACAGACACAATACTTGTAAGTGGGATAAAATCATTGCTAAATTAGTTTTTCCATAGGATTTGTTGATGATACAAAAGGATGAATAACTAGTAGTACTTTTGTATGGATAAAATGAAGATAAAAAACAGGTAAAAAAGGGCCTCTTGTGCTTTGCTGCTAGTATACTAATATAAACCCATTTCTGATTTTAGATGGGTTTCTAGAACAACCCTGTGTGTTTACTCTAAATATTAATACATTGTTTTTAATAAGGATGGCAACTACTGTATATCTCAAAGAAGATAGCGGCAGTAAACATGTTTGTTATGCATGAGCAGGGATATCTCTGCTGCCACTTAGTTAAGTGCGGGTGAAGTGCGGGCTGATATCTGCCCTCTCTGGAGGAGGGTGTTGTCCTGTCATGCTGTTAATGAGTATATGCCTTCTAATGAGCACAAACCCAAATTAGCACACATC
>NC_060171.1:13680002-13712591 GCF_021292245.1 Micropterus dolomieu | reverse complement strand
CACGCAGGCATGACCTATATCAAGCTTTGGCCACAGACACAATACTTGTAAGTGGGATAAAATCATTGCTAAATTAGTTTTTCCATAGGATTTGTTGATGATACAAAAGGATGAATAACTAGTAGTACTTTTGTATGGATAAAATGAAGATAAAAAACAGGTAAAAAAGGGCCTCTTGTGCTTTGCTGCTAGTATACTAATATAAACCCATTTCTGATTTTAGATGGGTTTCTAGAACAACCCTGTGTGTTTACTCTAAATATTAATACATTGTTTTTAATAAGGATGGCAACTACTGTATATCTCAAAGAAGATAGCGGCAGTAAACATGTTTGTTATGCATGAGCAGGGATATCTCTGCTGCCACTTAGTTAAGTGCGGGTGAAGTGCGGGCTGATATCTGCCCTCTCTGGAGGAGGGTGTTGTCCTGTCATGCTGTTAATGAGTATATGCCTTCTAATGAGCACAAACCCAAATTAGCACACATCCAATTACTTCATAGCTCAAGTTCCAGGTTCTCAGCAACAAGTATGTTGTGGGAGCAGGTGAAATTATTGAAATGGCACTAAATGCCTGAATTTAATGATGCTTGATGTATGCGCTCTGTGTTGCTGGAGAAATTAAGCTAACACAGTTTTTCTAGTTAATTAGGTTGGCATTTGGGGTGATCAGCTCATTTTCTTGTATAAAAAGACCTGGGGTTTTCAAAGAATATTGGATGCTCTGTGACTCAAATGCAAAGGTAATACATACAAAAACTGGGCCTATAAAGAAGACTGATTATGTCTTGTTGGTTGACAATAAATGTAAGATTTTACATGTCAATCGCACTTCTCGTGACTCAAATCAGTGGGTTTGACTGGTCTTTACCCAGGAGGTAAAGGTTGACTCGGGGCAGATTTTCCCATGGAAAAATGCAAATTGAATTGGCTACTGTTCCCAGCCCAGGAGCAAAAGCAATCTGTGCACAGTCACCATTAGTTCCACAAAAGACAGAAAAAGAGGCTTTAATGTTCAGGGGCCTACATCAAACAGTGCAATATATCCAAATCTAAAAGTGAACTTGAAATTGCTTGACCTCTGAGCAATCTAACACAAAGGTCACCAGCAAATCACAAAAGGTAGAATTGAAGAAGACTGACATTTTGTGGCATTAGGAAGATAGTCTAAGCGGAAGGATTGCTGCCAACCATCAGTTTGGAAATCTCTGACCTCTAATTTCATGCCATTCCACTTTCCATCGCGACAACAATGAGATAAAAGCATGCAATCTAAAGGAGAGTGCTGACAAGAAAAGCTTTGCAAATAAGACCCAATCTGATGTACCTACTGTACTCTTTCAGTATAAAATCATCTGGAGAACAAAGGCATTTCCAGCATGAACAAATGAGATTAATTTAATATAATCTTTTTTATAGAACACTTAAAACCAATGTTACAAAGTGTTTAACATGAAGCAGTTAAAACATACTAGTGTAGGTATCAGATCAGGTCAGCAATTTAGCAGGGGGCAAGACCATGTAAAGGCTAAAATGTAATCAGTAAAATCTTAAAATCAATTCTAAAACATATTGGGATGTGTAATGAGGCTAAAACAGGGGTAATATGAACACGTTTCTTGGTTCTAGTTAAAAGCCTGGCAGCTGAGATCTGAACAGACTGTAGCCGATCAATAGATTTTTGATTCAGGCAGGTAAAGAAAGAGTCTCAGTATCTTTAAAAGCTAAAAAGGTTCGGATTTTAGAAATGTTTCTAAGATCATTAAACATGATTGCACCAGCTTTGTGTTGTGCTGCTCAGAAAATAAATCACTGTCAAACCAGACACCAAGATTCCTTGCAACTGGCATGATTTGATCTGATAAACCAAGGCAGTCAGTGAACAGCAGAGATTAATGTAAGACTAGTCTCAATATTTGCTTAATTTATATTTCTAGTTATATTTTTAATTAAATATTGATTTTAAAAGCAAACTGCACACTTGATTGCCTGACTTTCTACTCCTAATGTGAACTTGATGTCTGTTTATTTGCTTTTGAGTGGAAAGGAACAATATACACTGTAAATCAACCCATTCTTTCCCCAGAAGCTTACTGTCATTGTAATTCAAAGGCTTTTCAGCTGCTATGCAAGGCCACATCGACTGAGTAATGTATCACTGTACATTGCCATGCAGCTGACATGGTAATTTAGGGATTTGATTCTTCGCAATTCCCCTGAGACACAAATACCTGAGCGCATTTCACCACAGCAACCAGAAGTAGGTAGGGGTATCCTATTATGCGAAGACATTTTGACAAGTAGATACTTGGGTTGCAACCTTTAGGATATGGGAGACTCATGGGATTGCTAATGAAGACCATGTTCCTTGCTATAGTGAGGACCCCATTAGTAGCCAATGTAGCTGTCAATACCTCATCAGGTACATTTTATTCCTTAATAACTGTGACACATTGTTCCCTTGCCAATATACTATAAGCCCTTAGCTCATTTAATGTAATGGTAAGTCTGGAAAAGCTGACAGCCTGGCTGAGTTTAAGAGACCATTGCATGGACGGGGAGGGGAGAATTTAATTATCCTGACTGTTAAAATCCCCTTCTCGCTCTCTCAGACATGTATTGCATTCTGCCTTCATGTGCCAGCTAGGGAAGAGAGAAATAAAGCAAAGCCCACAGAGGATTTTGGATCACGTGTCTGCAAGTGTGAAATTGTTGCCATAGTTGACTGATGCACCTGCATCATTAAAGTACTTTTACTATTGTCGATCCCAAGGATTTTAAGCTACTCAATTAGCCAACAAGTTTGGATCAGCCTTGATCCATGGCCAGCTGTCCCCGAACCACTGGCATGCTGGTACTCTACCACTCATCCAGAAGGTGTTTATCTAAACACCCTCTTAATGACGTCTACCACACAGACTCCCAGTCAGAATAAATGCGCCTCAGAGTTGAGCATGGAGGAGGGCTTTTTAACAACAGTAGCGAACTGTGATTCTATAAGGAGTTTGTGCCAAAGGCACTGGGTGTTGTCGGGAAAAGCTCACATGATGTGGGGGCAGTGAGAGATCAAAGTTAGCACACCACTGTCACCTGCTGAGGGGAAACATGTCACCCACTCACACACCTGGGATTTAAACGCAAATAGGAAGTATAAAAGGCAAGAAGTAATGCAGGTTTTACTTTGCTTTTGAAACATTTTATTCTGTAAAAAGACAATTGGGTCATCATAGGAGCAAAATAGATATAAAAGATATTCAAAATGGAAATATGATACAAATCAACTTTTTATTGCCCTGCACTTATAACTTGCCTGAAAACTTGCTCGTTTGTTCACTGACATTCTAAAATGAAAAACATACAAATATTAAAATCCTGATACCAAAATATTCGACCTCTGGAATGTTGCATGTAAAGCGTTGGAAAGTATTTCTGGCATGGTACAATTCCAGTACTAGTATTTTATATATATATATATAAAAAAAACATCACATTTAATGATTATTCTATAGCATTATAGTACAATACATGACTATCATCCCCGAGTGTTTTACAAATTGGTACGTTTTAAATGATGAAATGGTTTTCACATAAAAAAGGCACAATGCTTTCATGTATTTTTTTGTACATTTTCAGCAGAACTGACATGCCAGTGTTGCCTGGTTTATGACTCGAAGAGATCGCAGATGGTCAGGTGTGTCTTAGACACAGACAAGGCTGGGTAAAGAGGACCAGTAAACCTGTGCTCGTAGGAATGCATTAAAGCTAGACTGCCCCCTGGTGTCACATTAAAGAATGATAAAATACCTTCTTCAAAGTCAAGGAATACTCCTACCCTCTGCAGCTGGTCTGCATCCACAGGAACTGCCACCTTGTTATGTAGAGCTTCCACCTTCCTTCTGTCATAGGCCAGGCACCAGGAGTACAAGTTGAAGCCCAGACGAGAGTTGTCCTTTTGACCTTTCCTCTCTATCTGACCCTCACACAGCCCCACCTTCCAGCGGCCCTCATCCAACGAAACGTTCACCTCCCAGTACCAGCGACCCCCCTCCAGAGCACAGGAGGCCAGCACCTGTGGGAAGGCGCTGAAGCGAGCCTCGTGATCTGTGTGGGCCTGCTGGGCTTCGCTGTAGATCACCCTCCTGTTGTTATCAGACAGCTGCAGCTTGGGGTGGGCTGTATCTGCATCCAAGAAGGGGACGGTACCATCTGTAGACAGGAAAAGAAATTACTGCACTTAGATGAGAAGATTATGACTAATTGAATGCACCACCTTTGGGTCTAAAGGATGCATTTAGCCCTTCAGTTTAATTAGCTGTGATTCATCAGTGAGAGGAAAGTAAACATGTGTTTGTACTTTAAAAAAAACTCACACAGCAGTCTGTAGAGGACTCCGTCTTTGCCTGGCACAGAGATGACGACTGTGTCCAGCCGTTTCTCGGTCCACCTCTGCAGAAATTTCAGCCGGGCCCGATCCACTTCCTCTGGAGCTTCAAACTGGTCCAAACAGCAGCCCATGTTACTAGCCCTGATGAAGAAGACCAGAAAAAATTACTTTTCTATTCCTTGAAGGAGGTTCATGGACACAGTTACAAATAAAAAAGAAACAAAGTGGACAGCAGCACTAATGGGCAAATACAAGGAAAAAGAAAATAAGTAACAAAATAACATTAACAAAAATACAAATGAGCAAACAAGCACATTCTGTTAAATATTTAGTATCCATTATCATTTTAACAAACTTCTGCAGAAATGTGAAAAAAAGAACACGGAAAGCACACCCACACTACACATCTACACCAAAAGACAGTAGCTGTTAGTAATATTAGTAATATGCCTGTGCTAAGGGTAGCGGAAATGTTGCCTTGTTCATAAAAATGTCCTAAACAGTGAGGTCTGTGTATTACCCTGAGATGCAGGGGCACTGATTCTTTAAAGCCACATTGCTGTTGAATTTTTGTTTTTAAATATAGTACCTTAAGGACTTTTCATAAATCGAAGCTGGGCTTTATTGGCAACACCTTTAGCTAGGGCTGGACAATAAAACAATGATTATCACGATATATATTGTTTCAAATTAATATAACAAATGTGCAATCAATATTCAATAAATGTTTGATAGTTCATTGATTATTCACTTGAATCACACAAATTTGGAATTATTTTTAATTAAGATGTTTATTTTATTGAGGAAAAAGGAATGACAAAGCTTTTACTTAATTTTACTCATATTTGTTGACAAAGATTTTATTATAAGTGTTTTGAATGTTCCATCTCAGATTTGTGAAGTGATCCACTGTTTAGCCTTAAGTGTTGACCATAAAGAAAAGTTTAAACAACAATTAACCATTAGGTTTCTTCAGCTTTCATTTAGGAGCAGAAATCAGCCTTTAAACTCGAAAGAAATTTCATACATACCATGATAATTATCAATATCAAAAGATATTAAACTTTTTATTGTGATAACATTTTTGGCCATATCGTCCAGCCCTACCTTTAGCTATTAACATATTCACAAATTACTGCTTTACATGTTGACAAGTTGAGAGGAAATCACTTACAGTTGGGCTATCTTGCTGTATTCCTGTCACGTGAGAAAGAGGGAAAAGACAATTTCTTTGTGTTAGTGTTCACAGGCCAGCAGTGGATTTTATATTTGACCAACAACAGGTTTTTCTCCTAACATCTCACACACCATAATGAAGGCCTGTTCCTGAATGCGTGCATCTCCCCTGGCATCAGCCAGCCCCTCCAGAGTGTGGAGGCCTTGCTGGATGGATTGGAGGGAGTTTTGGAGGTGCCTGAGTTTCTCCTCTAGTCCCTCAAGAACCCTGCTCTCCTCCTTTGTCACACGCTGAAGAACTGTTTGCTCCTCCTGCTCCAGGGCCTCCCTGATGGCGCCGTACTGCTGCTGCACCCCCACGCGTGCCTCACTTAAAGCTACCTGGATGGACACAATGTAAATCAGCGTCATGTAATGCAGTATTCACGAAGGCTCTTCTTGCAGTCGGAGGTCTTTGATGTCCAATTATTGGTCTACCCGTGCAAGTAAGACTTAAGAAATGTGAAAATCTGAATTTAAGATGATGTTGACTCAAACAATATGAACTTCAAACCAACTTTAAATAGTGAAATATTTAAACATTGATAAATATTGCTAATGTGTAACCATGCCCTCTACTTACAACACAAAAAATATGTACTCTAGAGATACAGTGCTACAGCTCCATTATGTATACTGTAACTATTTTCCCCTTAAATATAGTCTGTGCATCCATAAGAAAACAACTTTTAATGTACATTATTACAATGTATTAATCACCTTGAGTAATAAAAATTCTCATCTTGTAAGTCTATCCTATTAACCTAAATACATAAATGCATTTCATACTCTGGATGCGTCTTTCTTCTGTGTGAGTTCAGTCACTCTGTTCATCACTTGCTCCTCAGTCTCCTGCAGCTGCTTGATTTCCTCCTTTAGGGTCCCCTGGGGGAAAGCATGTACAGAGATAAAATTGAAAAATATTATATAATTATCTACCACAACTTCTGTGAATCTAAAGACACCACTTACCCTGAGCTCTCTCTCTGCCTCCCTGATGCTGATGCAGATGTGGTCACGGTGTGAGCCGATGACAGTACATACCGTGCACACACACACTCCACACTGACGACAGAAGATTCGGTTTATCTCTTGGTGCTCCGTGCACCTCCAGGGAGACATGTCTTCCATGGGAGGAACAAGGGTGTGGTTCTGGAAGACAGGGGAGTCCAGGTGGGGACGCAGGTGCTCAGCACACATGGAAGCTCCGCACACCAGACAGGTCTTCACAGCAGACTGAAACCCAGTTTTAGGGCAATAATGGCAGGTCACAGGGCTGGAATTTCTGCCCGCCAACCTGTTGAAGATGCCAACACGACTTGGGGATGCAGGATGTTGGGTGGATATCAGAGGAGACTTGCTGACATGGTGTACTGTGGACTTCTCTTTATATGGAGTTGAGACCCCAGGAAAGGAATCCGAGTTGGCAGGTGAAGCAGGTTTCTTTGGTGATGCATGAATGCCTGTCACTTGTGTATTTTTCTTGGGGGTTGCAAAACGAGGGGCATCACATATATCTACTTCATTGGAGCTGTCAGAGTCATCTAATGACACGACTTCAACTGATTTACGCTTGTTCTGCTGGATTGAGATGTCATGTGGCATGTCACTTTCAGGTACTGTCTTGCTGTCAGAGCTGTCACTGGAGGATAAGCCATCACCACACTCAGATTGTGCAGATTCTGGGTGCACTGCTTTCTTGGACGTCTCCACAGTACTCGACTGCCCGGGTTTATCTGAAAAGGAAGTGGTGGGAGTCTCGGTGTCATTCGACTGCTCACGGGGAGATTCCACAGTTGATCGCTTTAAGTCAGGTTGCTCTGACACAGGTGTGCTGGCCTTTCTCTTCCCGAGAAGTCGACTGGTGAGTGAGGGCCTCCCCAATGTCGAGTTAAATATTTTTTGTTCATTATTACTGGATGCGCCTTTAAAAAGAGAATACAAACAAAGCAAAACTGGTCAGAGGAAAGGTTGACTTTACACGTTTACAGCAATACTTTTGGCCAGTGAAGGCCACTTTAGGTCATTCAAGCAGCGACTAACTAACTTCTTTGCACTCAAGTTAGTTATAAGTACGTACGTAAGTACGTTGCCCTGTAAGCTCAATTAGGAAAGCTGTCACTGACTCGATGACCTGCCATGGCAGTTTGAATGTAACTGGTAGTGAAAACACTTCATTTTAGATACAGATACCTGGTCCACTATATAAGGACATTATCAACACTGATAGTCACCCTGGATATCAGTTTGGTGCATCCTTACAATTATGGGATAAATATCACATCATATTTCTCAAAAATAAAATAAAAAAGCTTTGAAAATCTAATAAAAAATGCAGTGCCTATTAGAGCACTAGTCAACTGGGAGCAATCCAGTACCCAAACTACCATATCATTTATTTATTGCTAATACAAAGCGTCAAATGCACTTTTCCATAAATACCAGGATGTCCTACTGCATCCGGTCGCATTTTGAAGTACGCAAGCCAGCATGCTTTTCTGACACACTAACCCCTGCACAATGGAAGATATGTCACATCGACTGAGCCGCAGAAAGAGCACAGACAGATGACAGAACAGAATCCGCAATGACAGCACATTCAAGTGTAACTTCTGCATATTTTTTGTGACTAGGTTTGGGATGAAATTTTCAAACTTGTGCCTTTTCAGTCCAGTGAGAAAAGCTGCTTGCGTGGTGCATAGCCCTCCACACATTTCTAGTTTCCAGGAGTGTTTCACATTAGTATTTCTCCCGCTGGCCCTGCCTGCCCGAATTCCCTACAGCTGCTTTAATCCTGTTGGTGGAGGAAAGGAAATCCCACCTTTGTCTTCCAAATTATCAGCCCAGAATGAAAATTTTAACAGACGTAGCAAATTCAAAATGGGGAAAAGATCAGATCACCCTTTCAAGGTTTCAAACCTGGAAAACAAACTACCAAACCAGCAGAAGAACAGTGACAAATTTGAAACTCTGAAAACGTGTTGGAGAAATGCTGTAAAAAAGGAGTGATTCAGCTGTGGAGAGTGAAACCTCAAATGCAAAATGTTTGCTGAGATTTTACAACTTATCAAAACATAGTTTTAATCTTTCAACCCCTTTTTATTTTATTAGGTTTTCAACCTTTAAAATCGATTTATGCAAAACACAGAGGGACTGCATGAACACGTTACATAATGCCAAAGGTCACAATATGAACCATAAACTTTGGTCTTAAATATTAGAAAAAAGAATCCGACCCATGACACTGTAACGTTAAATCAAACACTATTACATATTTTTAAAAACATGTAATAGTGTAATTATAACGTTAATGTGGTTTTACATCATTTTGCGTAAAACATAAGGTTGTGGATGCCATTTTCCGTAACGTTAATTAAGTCCGGCCTTTATTTTATTTATTTATTTGGGTGCCAGAATCACAAATAATTTAGTAGCAAGAGAAAAACGTTGGCTAACTTAGCATTGGCAACCACCTAGTTCATAGGACATGCCGGTTTTACAACATGTAACGTTCACGTAAATGTATAGCGTGAGAGGGACGTAACGCTGGTTAGCTAGCAAGCTCTCACCTTCACGTACGTATTCGGCTACATCAATACTTATAGCCCGGCTACAAGCTCATAGTTAGCCTAGTTTGAACCATACCTGCAGTACTACGGGACTGAGCATGTCGACTGTTGGTGGCCGTCCGTATCAAGCTGCTATCAAACGGCAGGGTCTGGTACACAGTTTTACATCTCCACTCCGGACAATGGTACGGCCCGTTCGGAACAACACTCCACAAGTCTCCTATACATCGTTGGCAGAACCGGTGGTTACATTTTAGAGTAACGGGGTCCCCTGTCAGCTCGTTGCACAGAGGACACCTTGCCGGAGTGTCCAGCGATGCACCCATTTTGTTTTTGGCTGATGTTAAGTTTCTATTTCCGCGATGACAAACAGCAGAGGCGGGGCTACATTTTTGAATCCCGCTCCCCCTCCCGGAAGTGCATTTCTTAAAGGTACAGTCAAGTATTTTGTAATCGGAAGAAGTATTTTAGATCAATTACTAACACCACATTAGAAAAATACTCCCATACAAGTAAAAGTCCTGAATTCAAAATGTTATTTAAGTAAAGTACCCAAGTACTGGCTACAAAATGTACTTAAAGTATCAAAAAGTAGTACTGCTTTAGATTCTTTCTGGTACTGTTGTTTAATTCATGCATAACGATTTATAAACTGTAAAATATTATTCTGAAAAGTACCTACTTAAAAGTAGCATAAAATGGAAATACTCAAGTAAAGCACAAGTATCCTTAAAAACTACTGTACTTGAGTAATGTATTTATCTACTTTCCACTATTGTTTATAATATTAACAAATAGCCACTGGTGGAAGTACTGCAGTAGTATATTAGGGGCAGCTTTGCGCGCTCCTGCGCTTACTTTATTCGTTCTTGTTTTAAACTTTCTTAGTAACAAAATGTTACAAATGCGTGAGTGATCATTTTTTCGTTCTTCTGTGGCTCTTAAGGAGAGCAATTGCGATAACCTGCCGCATTGCCAGAGAGGAGAAAAATAACATTTATTTTATTGAAGTAACATGGTGCCCTACATAGAAAGGAGAAAAAAGATACTTAAAATTGTCTCCCATTAGGATAGTAGATTGGGTGACATCTATCTCAGCTTAAATAACATCCTAATGTCGGACACACAGATGTCGCAGATATAGAGAATGCAAACTCAGGTTACTTTTATGTTACTGTTGCTATATCTTAGAAACCCCTATGTTAATATTCTATGACGATTAAACTATCTCAGTAAGGATGTGTTTCAAATGTGTGAGTGATTTTCTTATTTATCGGGGATTTGCGCTCTTGTTTGATTCTTAAATTATAGACTGAGGTCTTGTAGATCTTAAGGACAATGATTGGAGTAACATGCAGGTTGTCAGAGAGGAGAGAAAAAACACTTATTTTAATCCTAAAGTTATCGTGGTTCAATAAGAAACTAACTGCTATGCGGTTGCCTATAGTGTAACTAGGGAGGGTGTAAGAGCCATTTTGGCATATATGGTATTTGCAAAAGTGTTGTTAAACACCTGCTATATGTTCATGGGTCATGCAGAAGTTCTTTTTGTTTTTGATATTGTGTTTTTGTACCTGTTGATTGGGTGGGTTAGTAATTTCGCTGTGCATGGGCAGTAGGAAAAAAGTAACACGGGAGAAGGGAGGAGAGATCTGCAAGAGCCCTGTATTGTAACAAGTTTTTGACCGTATTTTGCAAAATGTTTTTGAGTAACTTTTGGTGGACTGTACTGGGCTGGTAATGGACCAAGCCCTTTTGTATACCCCAAATTAAAAAGGTACACTCAAAATTTTCTTATCACTTTCTCTGGATTTTTGGGTACATTGGGTACTCCTGGAGTGTGGATATTGGGACACACATGGGTGGACACGCGTCAGCCTGGGATGGACTTCTTGCAGAATAGTGGCCTTGGACTTTGTCATGAAAACGGCCACGATAGAGGGTATTGCCGTGTGTGACAGCGGATGGGGAGAGAGAATAGTGATTTTCATCATGCAGTTGACATGCAGTTTCTCAAATAAACAGTGCGGCTGTGATTATAAAATGAAACATTCCCTTCATGGTTTCAACTGTAAACTATCACAAGAATGACAATTGCCAACAAAAAACATTCTAAGCATACATGTTTAAATAGCATAAATCACAAAGTAACTTTTGTATTTCAAACAAATAGGAGACTTATTAGCACATTTGAACAAAACTCTCTTCATCGCATTGCATCATGGGAATACTGAGGGACGGCCTTTAAGCTAATACATAGGCTATCGGTTTTGTATGGTCCTCAACCTCTAGACCATCTGCATTAAGGAATCTCTCCTTTTACACTTTGGTTTTACCACCACATTCTGCAGACCGTTTTTGTAAGTCTTCTTAAACTAAGCTAAGATCAACTCTTACTTTCATACATTTTTTCACTTTCCCAAGCCATCATCTTTGGAAGTTCATTAAAACTAAGATCAACTCTTACTTTCTTCACTGACCCCCATTCGTATGTGGACTAATGTTGTAATTAGTCTTTTCTATTACCACAATGGTGTGTTTTTGTGTATATGGATAGCATACTGTTTGTGTTGCTTGTTTGTTTTGACGAGTATCAGTCCTAATATTTTATGTTTTTAAATAAAAATAGGATTCTGAATAACAATGTGGGGAACATGTGCATCATATGATTAAATTAAGCTAAGGCTCCTTCACTTTCCTAATTGTGACAATAAATGCATCTTAGATTTGGGCCAGCAACATTTGGCAACTTTTATTTGTTAAAATAAACCCTCTAGTCCAGCGTGTAGGCTACTGGGATTGAAATTCAGCCAGGGACTTTGAGAGGGAGAGACCTTTTATGCGAGCGCCCTTTAGGGGGCGGGCAGACTGATTTTTTGCAGTGTATTAGTGTTTTTGTTGTACACAGTGAATCAGATTACGATGAAGACCTTCAAGAATCAAAATGACACCCGCTGTTTTATTTCCACCACTTGAAATCTTTCCACAATTGTTTTGTTTTTTAGTTTGACGCGAAGGCCTCGACAGCTGTGCGTCCGACATTAGGATGTGATTTAAGCTGAGATAGATGTCACTCAATCTACTATCCTAACAATTGTAGCTTTTTTCTCCTTTCTATGTAAGTCGCCATGTTACTTCAATAAAATAAATGTTCTTTTTCTCCTCTCTGGCAACGTGGCAGGTTATCGCATTTGCTGTCCTTAAGAGTCACACAAGAACGATAAGACTAGCCTAAATAATCACTCACGCATTTGAAACATTTTGTTACTGAGAAAGTTTAAAACAAAAACGAATAAAGTAAATAATCTGTTCACGCCCAAAGCTGCCCCTAATATACTACTAACTGCTCTAATGAGCAAAACCACAGTGTAATAATACTGTGTTAAATGTCAGGTCCTCCATTCAAAAGTCAGCCATCCATCCATCGTCAACCGCTTATCCTGCGTACAGGGTTGCGGGGGGCTGGAGCCTATCCCAGATGACATCGGGCGAAATCATTCAAAAGTCCTTCATTCAAAATAGTACACATGCTCAATCTAGGTAACATTTTCGATATGTCTGTGGTTAATATTAGCTTTGATGTGTAATGCCAGCCATGTCACTGCAATCAGCTCATGAAGTTAGCCACAGGCAGATTCATTTTGACGATGTGCATATCCTCATGTAGGTTCAATTTAAGGATGTAATGTTGTACTGTAACATGTTTGGCCTTTTGTATTTTTGGTTTTTATTCATTATTCATGTATTCTTTTTTGATAAAAGAACAGAAGTAATATCTGGAAAATATTAAGTGTCTATATTGTATTAGTGGATTATTATTATTATTATATTATTGTATATTATATTAGCCACAGTAACTGAAAACACATGCAAAATCAAAGTAACTAATTCTATTACTACTGTAGTTGTTAAATAACTGTAGCTGAGTAAAAAGTACTATGTGTAGCCTACTTACTTAAAAGTAGGGTAAGTGCAAAGTTGAATAGATTCAAGTAAGTATTTATTTAGTTACTCACTTAGTTAGTTACTCACTTACTCCACCACATAATAAATATGTAATGAATATAATACATCTTATAATACATCTATGGTAAAGTCCTGGTACACTCCCATCAGTTTAAGCTATCATGGGTTTTGTTATCTGATTGGTTAACGTTTTAATTTCAGTGTTGTGTAAGGACACCGATGAAGTTGTTTTGATGCAAGCGATGCTGGTAATTTCATCAATGGTTTTGCAAGCACCTTTGCAACCCGCCCTGTGTCCTCAACTTGTCCGTTAACCCACAGGTAACTAGTGCTAAGGCCCAGCTCTAGCTTCTTGATAGTAGAGTTTTGATCTAGTCTGTGACCTTATTGACTGCCAGTGTTTTTTCCTCCAACTCAGATCCCAGCTCTGGTTGTGAAGACGCTGCTTGCCAGTCGAGCTCTGAGTTTTTTCAGCCCACTGAACCCACCTTTGCACATTCAGCTTGTCAATAAACAGTTCTAAGTGTGAATTAACCCGCCTTGTGCCCGCTCTTGGATCCACTCAACTGCCCTAACACTAATAACCAGAAAAAATCTCTTGAAATGGCAAGAACACTAAACTGCTCCACCATTCGACGGCACTGGCAATCAATTCTCTCTTTCTGTCACTTTCCCTTCATCTCTCTCACCTTTTTTCTTGTTTTCTGTGACACAAAATAGACAGTGATGGTCATGACTGGCTCACAATGCGTCTACGGGTGACAAACATTGCTCATAATGATGAATGGTGAATGATGAAGTCAAAATACTGCTGTCATTTTATGCACTTGCTCATTGTGCTTCAATGAAATGCAATTAAACAAAATAAAGTTATTTCTCATCTCAGCCCCTGGATACCCCACAGGACTCCCATGGGAACCCTAAACCACACACAACCATGCACATCTTCTAACTATTTCTTTCTAATCCAGATGAACAAACCATCTGAGCTGCATGAAATGGGTTGTTGCTGTCATGCCTTAAAGCATCAGCTGCAAACAATAATGGCTAAACGTGGTATTTTCTTATTATCCCTCATGTTTCCCTCCCCACAACATTCTTTTCTTTGTGGTGGTCTAGACATGTGATTTGGATAAAGAAGGTTATTGTGAGGTTAATCTTTCATAATCTCAAATTTATCTCAAAATTGTGCCCTGACTTTTGAATGTGATTATGAAAAGTAAAGGTTAGGATTAAAATGAAAAGTAAACTTTAAAAATAATGTTTTAAATGAATGTTCTTGTATCCGATTTTATTGTAACCAAAGCACACTATAAAATGTAAATGAGTGTGGCAACATCCAGTGGCCTGTCTTGCATAATAAAGGCACATGTCAAGCGATAATGTGTTCTAGCTCTCTTATACTTCGTTACTCTTCATTGGTGGTGGTTGAGGTGAGGCCCCCCACTTCACTGTGAAGCGCTTTGAGTTTCAATGGTAAAGCGCTATATTAATGTAATGCATTATTATTATTATTTTTTCCCTCAAACACATTTTGAGTGTTATGCACCTATTTGTTATGTGGCCCTTTTAAAGGGGTACTCCAGCAATTTTGTAATGCACTTCCATGTATTTAGAGGACTTAGAGACATATTTTAAAAAAGAATGGTCAAATTTCGCTGCAGCAAAGGCTGAGATATTTTGACTTTCAGTCCCTAATATGGGTCATATTCACAAAACATCAGTCCTACATTTCCCATAATGCCACTCAATTGGATGACTAATAAACCTTCCCTGGCTATGCTCATGTCTTTAGAACTTCTCATCCTGGTATTGCAATGCAGGATTTCTGTTATAAATTTGTAATCTCCAAACCCAAAATTTTTTCAGGCTTGACAAAGCTCCCTCCAGTGCCACTCAAGATATTATACAACTGTAGTGGTACTGACCTTACTAGTTATGTAATCTTTATTCATTCATTTATGTAAAATCATTTAAAAAAATGTACTTCTGTCAAAATTAACAAAAAGACCACAACAACGTTTTACAGTGAAAATCTTTATTAAGTGTTCATATATTCTTAAAGTTATCTATTTAATTGTTCTAAGTTAACCTCCCTCTCCATATTTGTCAATTGTTTGGTATCTATAGAATATCTATTTACACAGGAACATATCCAGAGGCGAGGCTGGGACAGGCTTCACTAATCCATCACAATCCAGGAGTTCACTCCTCAGGCCCAGTCACTACACATAATACTGTGACGCCATCATGATAGCCTGTATGTCCCAACAAAACAAAGCGAGAAAGGGAGTCAAAGAGAGCGAAACAGAAAAAGAGAGCTGGGATCAAAGACAGAGACAGAGATTTAGCTACACAACAGGACAATTGGGTGTGAGGCTGGCATATTGGGTTCACTAGCCCAACAAACACAAAACATTCACACCAACAGTCACATATGTGCATGCACTCACACTCACACACATCCACAGACTACACACACACATACAGAAGCGTACTCAAACAGCAGTTACGAGTCCTGGAGCACACAGTCCTAGTAGCCCCCATCACAGTGTAGATACCACAGACTATAAAATATTAGACTTCTTCTCAAACTGAAGCGCTGTGCAAAGTTAGCTAGCAGGGCATTGAATGGATTTAGGTAAAATTCCTAGAACATCTTTAATATTCACTGTACATACTTTGTAATACAAGTTTTTTCTCTTTTGGATGGTAATATTCTTATAAAATAGTCTTAGATATCTTTTTCTAATAAATGAAGAGGAACAAAGGGCAAAAGGAGAAACTAAAACTTTCATTTCATTGTCAAACCTTACATATTATGAAACACAACAGATTTACATTAACCCGATATTATCTGAAAATGAGCAGTTTCTTCTTTTCACAAATAAAACATGACACACATTCTGACGGTGGTACACACGGCTAAGTGGTAACATAGTTTAATACTTGTAATTACAGTTTGTTAATGTTTTGTTTGAACGTAATGTATGTGCATATGTTACAGAGTTATGTTTGTGCATATGAGTGAGGTGGCACGCTTGTGTGCGTGTGTGTGTGTGTGTTTGTGTGTGTGTGTGTATGTGTGTGTGTGTGTGTGTGTGTGTGTGTTTGTGTCTGTCTGCTCGTACTGCAGATGTACAATGTCAACCCTGTGCCTTCTCAGGTAGGTAGTGGGTAGTCCATATACTTCTCAATAGGATAACAGTCTCTGCCCCTGTCATGGTCAATGCAATGTTGTGCTAGGGTTAGCTCTGTAGACACATAGGGATAAAAGTGTATTGGGCTCCAACTAAGGGCTAGGGATGATGGTTTAGGGACTGCAAGCAAGATGGGTGGACATCAAGGGTAGGTTACACTGTTTTTTTGGCAGGTAGATGTGAAAGGCAGGCTGGCTGGTTCTATAGTATTCATCTCCTCCTTTGCAGACCCGGGTGGGCTCCCTCCTTTAAGCTGATGTTGAGGGACTGGAACATTGTGAAGACAGACACATGGAAAATTAGGAACCTGAAACATAGAAACAGAAATAGTGTGTGTCTGTAAATGTTGAAGGCAGTGGTGGAAAGGAACTAAGCATGCAAGAAGTTCTATACTTGAGTACAATTTTGAGGTAGTTGTCCTTTACTTGAGTATTTCTTATTTCTTCTTTTTACATTTAAAACATACAATCAGTTTATGAAATACAATGTGATTCCCAACCTTTAGTGGCTTGTGACCCCTTGCAAAAATGCAGTATCTCTAAGAGTGATTTTTCCTAGACTCAAATGGTTTAATTTAAATAACTGTTTGAGGCCCGGAGAGGTTAAAGTATCCAAAATATCACAAAAAGCAATGATTAGAGAAATGTCTTAAAATTAATACAAATTGATGCAGCTAAACCTTGTTTTTTTCTTCTTTCCTACCCCATTAACCATCTTTCATATTTATCCTGTGATGTATTGGAGCGGACCTGACTAACTCTAAGCTACAGCTACAACAGTAACATGCCTCTTGTACATTGTTGCATCAGTGTTAACAGTCTAATAATGTAATATTTAATAAAAAGATTTCTGCGGATTGAGTACATTTGAGTGTATTTTGCTGATAATACGTACGTATGTTTATACAGTAAACATATGACAAATTCATAAATTTAATCCTATGTAAAGGATCTGGGTACTTCTTCTATGGCTTGCTGAAGCTGATTACAGGAGGCAAAAAGAAAAGAATAGCGTAAATTGTTTAAGTTCTGAAAAAAATTTACTTACACTATACTGTTGTATTGCACATGGGGACACAAATGGTACGTTTTATTTTACCTACCTAAATATTTGGTTAGGCGTTGCCCCCCTCTGCAAAAATAGAAACACAGAGAAAAATATAAAAGTGCTACAACACATCTCTCAAGGTCATGCTATTAATAGACTTCCATGTTCACACATCATTGAACACATTCATCCTTCACACTAACTTGTATTGCACACAAACACCAGTAGATGGCACCACAGATGAGCTAAATGTTCCATTAAAAGACCATTGCGCTGTAATGAATTATTCATAGTAGATTCTCCAGAGCCCTAAACTAAAGAATGGCACATCATCCGGCTGCACAGTGAGGCTGTTTATTGACTGGTAAAGCTACTGATAATCCCATTCAAGTTTTCTCTTCTGTAACATTGTCAATAAATCTTTCATCTTGTGTCTTTATCTTATATTTTTCATTCATTCTCATTCTTCCCACTTTTGTTAAATGGGTTGTTGGTTGCCCATTGCTGTCAGGTTCCATCACAAATTACAGGGCATGGACATACTAATCCCTGTGTAGACCTGTAATAGTGATGAACAATTACATATGCATGGACACAATTGTGTAGGCCAGGCCATTTCCATGACTAAATCATCACATCCCCTGACTGTATGGTGGATCATAGCAGATATTTGACATTTTAAGGATGTTAAAACCTGGTAAAATAACTTCAGTTACTTACTTCACTTACTTCCCTTTCAGAAGAGACCATGATCATGGCTATAATTAAACTGGGTCATTTTTAGGCTTGTGGACAACAGTTATGCTTATTAAGGGGTTACAATCTACATGGTTGCTCATTGATTGTTGCTGATTTTCTTTTAGTATGTTACACAAAAGCATTATTCAAAAGCAGCAGCCCACGTAGTCTTTTTAGTTATGCTCAGATTCATTTATAGCTCATTCATAGCATAGCAGGGTGGCACATCCACCAGTGTAGGAATCGAATCCAGGTCTCTCACACCAAAGGCATGTGTCTTATCCACTGCGTGTCACCCCATTTAGTTTTTAGGTTTTTACAGAGGCTGCATCAAAAGCTCATTACATCAAAAACTTTGACTCTTTTGTCATAAATACAAGCGCATACTGAGTGTGATGCTTTTACAAACTTGGCTCATATAATCTGTTTGCCAGACTAGTGTATGTTTTATCACTGCCTTAATGGGTGTACACTTTCTATTTTCAGTCTGGTGGTAAGTCACATGGGTTGTAATAAATGATGAGTATATTTTTAAAGTGAGCTTTAACGTATTCTTATTTACTTTAAGTGCTTCTGCCAGCCCACTACAGCACAAACTGCACCGAGAGTGCACTTTTAGAGCAAAAAAAAACTGGTACCACTTGGCCAAAGAAATTACTCTGAGATTTATAACCAAGATTTAAGATAACTGGAAATTTAGGAGAATAATTTTCCAGTTCATTCACTGTACATGTGATAATTGGATAAATGGAGAAATATTACTAACTCTAAAAACAGAAATTACTACTAAATAGTGAGAAAAGTCACCAAATGGTTGGAGAGGCTACACCCAAAGCATATAATTTCTAGTTCAAATGCTAGTAAGTATAAGTTCTATTGAAGCTTTCTTAAGTAAGGCACAAATCCCAACATGCTCCTAGAGCACTACCTTGAACATGGCTCTGACTTCCAGTGCACTGCACAAGCCAAGAGTGAATTTCCCCAAGGACATCAATAAAATATAAATGTTCTTTTTTTCAGATTTGCTAGTACATTCTCACCCTTGCTCTCGGCCAGCAGCTCTTCTGTCATGAGTCCGTCCTGCCGGTTCCCCAGGACAAAGGCCAGGAAGGAGAGGATAAGAGCGTCCAGGATGCCCATAATAGCCAAGATGTAGGCCCAACGTACTGAGCAGGCCCCCAGGCTGTATTTGTCCGTCTGCTCGCCACACATCCGCCGGACCTCATCACTGTCCCAACCATCAGGATAGATCATGCAACCGAGCACCAGACAGACACCTGGGGAGAGGTGGCAACATTAGTTAGGAAAGTGGATGAAAAAGAGGGAGGAGGAGAGGAAGGAGGCACAAAAATGAGTTTGGGGGGGGAAAGTGCAGTTTAATAAATGAGATAAGGGATAATGAGATTTTGTGGGGAAATGAGCGATAAAGAAGAAGAATGATCATTTCAAGAGCTTTAAAAAAATCCCTACCCATCTATTCTTCGCTCTGGAGATTTTGTTGTGTTTCTTTCGCATTTATCACATTGATTTTCATTCCCTCCCTTAGGCGGGAAATAAGTGTCTGGACACAAAGAGGGTCAGTGGAGGAGCAATAAACAGCCAGAGCAACAGTCATAGCCAGACTCAATAGCAGAAAGAGATTTAGAGTGTACTAACAGCTCTGATGATATGAAATGTCCTCACAAACTGGCTGGTATTATCTCATATTCACATAGTCAATTTGTTTTGTTACACAACTTCACGGACGTCTGTTGTCCTCTTTAATTTTAAATAGTGGTAATATTTGATTTTAACTTGCAGCACTCCTCTTTCTTATTTTTTGCCCAAAGGGTAAAATCTCCCCTAATTTTCAATTTGGATCGCTCCCATCTTCAGTTGAAAAGAAATTCTTCTCTGAGGTAATGCTGCGGCGAACAGAGCAGGAAAAAAAGAAAGAAAACAAAGTCCATTTTCTCCCTCTTTGGACTCTGTAAGTACTCCTCACTCTCAGTTTTTGCCCAAGGGATGAAATCTCTCCCAGCTTTAATTTGGATAAGGTTCTCCTCTGAGGTAATGTTGCAACAGAACAGCAGTAGATCTGGAAAAAGAAGCTGACTGCACAATTATCCAGAGTGCATTGCACATCAATAATAAAACATACTCCCCACTTTTTTATCCCCAAAACAATTTCTTGCAATGTTTCCTCCCTTAATGTTGCTTGTTGGATTTATTGTATTGTTTTAGGATTTAAGAGTTTGAACATTATTTTAGTTTGCTACCCATAATCTGCGTTTTTGAGGAGCTGCATGCTGCTTTTATTTTTACTTTTTAAACAGGAATGTATGTATGTAACTTATGCGTCAATGTCCTTATGTGTAACTTCTCTCTGGCCTCTCTACAGTCTTACAACCAAAAGTGAAAACAACATCCTCTCTTCTCATATGCATATACACAAGCTGCCTACACATACACATTAATGCACTCACTCACTGCAGTTTGTTACAGCACTGCTGCAGTCTTTGGTAGCGCTGAAAGACATCGGGGTGTGTTTCAGTGAGAGAAAGTGAGTAAGACGGGAAGAAAGTGAGTAAGACGGGGATTACAGAGCAATATCTGCTGAAGACAAACTGCATACCTAATAGTGCAGAGCATCCTCTAGACTCCTCTTCTACATCCCCCATGGCACTGTCATAACATATTCATATGCACACAGTGGTTCAGAGAGCAAGGACTCAGGTACTTATTCAGGCTCAGATGGACTGATGGAGGAATACCGCAATGAAATATTCTATTTCAGACATTTCTAAGGTATTTGGCACAGAAAATATTCCTTCACGTTGCTTAAAAGCTATGTGAGCAGACAACAATTGATTAAGCAACAGAAATCAGGGTCATATATTGTAACAGTAACATTATGATGGTACTACAACAACCACTGAATACAGACCCTTTTTACTCAAGCAAGACTTGGCCTTGACAGGCTGTGATAGAGCCTTGCTAGGACTTATGTCACTCAGCCTACCCGAGCAATATATACAGTATAGTATGACAGTCTGTCAAATATCTTCCATTTGACAGACTGTCAAATCTCGTACATGATTCAGCTACGTAGTGAGTGCCACTGAGGCTTTGTACATTGTGACCAGTGAGAAGGCAGACAGTGAACAGGTCCACTTCAGCCTTAACAACATGAAACCAAAACAGCAGAGCAGGCCCTGCCATGATAAAAAGGTGGCAGTGTTGTTGAACCAAACCACCTTTTAATCTTTTATGTAAAGTGTTTCAGGGCTAACCAGAATATCTCTATCTCCAGTGCATAAAAAGAGTCCTCATGCTTTCTTTAGTGTAGACCTGACGTTCTCATTTGTGCCACAATGCAAGGTGTTTGACAATCAGTTAACGCTATAACAATAGTTGTGTTCAGAGGAGGATGCAGTCAGTGCAGAAGAAAGGAGACAAAGGTGCCTCTGTATGCCCTTGACAAAATGTATCTTAAATATCAGTCTGCATGTAAACAGTGTTTAATCCACCATAACTGCTAGCAAAAACAAAACTAGCTAGCTAGCTCAGGAATTGTTTAAGATAGCTTGCACTGATGTAGTTCGCCTTTTAGGATTCTGTTGTTAAATTTCACGTTACACATTTTATGTTTGTCTAAACCTGCAATATGTCGTGGTTTTGGTTTTTAGTGTTTTCTTTTTTTATTCTTGTTTATGCCTGTCCCTGTTTCACTCCCTGCCTCTGTGTTCAGGCTCCTTATGTTTTGTCAGTTGATCATTGGTTCCATCTTCTCAGTTGAAATCTGTTACCTTTGTCCTTGTGTATTATTGCGTACTTTACTTCCTGTTTTATTTTGTATGTCAGTGTCTAGTGTTTTTATCTAGCTCTGCCCTGATTCTTAATGTATCCCACCTGTGGTTAATTGCACTGCCAGCTTGTGTATGTGTGGTGTGCTCCAGTATGTATTGTCCGTTGTTGTGTTCAGTCCCCCTGGTGTCGACATCCAACTTCTGCTTCACCTTGTGTAAGCCTGCAATTTTCTGTTTGTGTTAACTGCATGAATGCTACGTATATCATGGGGTTTATGTAACACCTTTCATTTAACAGAGGGAGTGCCATGGAAGACAAAATAACATTTCATCTATACACATTTTTATTCTCGCTCCCTCATGATACATTTACTACAAATGTAACACATGCCTTTCCACATTCTTCTGGGTGTCTTCAGCATGCCTTTGGCTCATTTCAACACCATCATGAATATTACATTGAGGCTCAGTAGGAGAGAGAAAAGGCGCACAGAACTCTAGAGCAGGTGAGAAAGAAAGGGACAGAGGGTGCAGGAAAAATACAAATAAAAGACATGTACACTGACAAATCATGATAGCATCAGGGGAGGGAGACCAAAATGGAACAAAAGATACAAGAAAAGTAAAATATCTGTCACAGTCACTACTGAACGCTATGAAATATCTACTTCAAAGCCTGCCTCTGCAGATGAACATCTCTGACGGATGCACTGCCAAGGATTATACCAACAGAGGGTGCCACATATGCCGTTCCTGTTTCCCAAAACAGCTTGTGGTTAGAGGAGGAGCACATGTCTCCTCCATATACTGTAACAGTAAGCCTGGAGTCAACTAATCCATAACCATACAACACAGCCCAGCAGGACCATTGCAGCATCCACTTACATAATGAGGAGCTTAATTAAAATTCACAGAGGAAAAACAAAAACTATGGCACCTTACAGCGTACACCCATGTTAATACCAAATACCAAAGGATGAAAGAAGGGTTCACAGGCAGCATGGCGTTCTTATGTATTTAAACGCTTTAAAAATATTTTTAAAATATTTACTCGATATATAGGATTTCTAAACACAATGGTGTGTTCATTGCTATGTTAAATAAGCTATAATGCATTCATTCAAACATCATTACGGTCATACTGTATAGTGAAAGTCAGTAAAATCAACATGCTAAATAGGAAATGTGTCATCTCGGCTATCTAAAAAATACAATACATAGATTGGTATATATATGATATATATGTGTCTTTTTTACATGTACAAAATAAAAATATCAATCAATATATTTACTGCTACTCCAATTTGCTAATTTTCTGTTTTAAATCAGTGTAGACTGACTGTGGTAGGACAAAACAAAGCATTTGAATACACCAAAAATATGGAAGATGGGAAATCAAATTGTAAACCAGCATGAAGATCACTTAATTACCTAATGAAAATTAGGCTATCTAATATCTATCAGTTACCTAGTTACCTATCATTTGATCTAGCTCACAGAGACAGCACATCTAGGTCAACCTCATGCACAGAGTGAAAGAAAGAGGGAAAGAAAGCTCCATATCAAAGTAGCCTACCTGAAAAGGATGAGTGTTAATGTAGTTATTTCAACTTGGATTCATTTTTAATGAAAAACTGTTTTGATTCTTTTGATTGGTGACCCTTACAAACTAAAGGAATATAAATAATAAAGAAATGGACACATATTCTGACTTTATTACCACTTCAAAAGTAGGGAGTCACCACTTCTTTTTCGTCTTACTTGCTTACCATTTAATGCCGATAAATCGGAATGAATTATACTTTGGTGCTCATAGATTCTGTAAAATGAAGTGAGCGATTGAATTGTGGAGAATCTGTTCGATGTAACAATGTTAAGCATGTCCATATTGAGATAAGTTTAAACATTTATATTTGAATGCGCTATTTAAGCAGCTTTGAACAACCTCAAGTAGGCAACTTGCTGGCCTTTAAGAGGTTTTATACATCTACAGAACCAGGGGTCTAATTGAGACCTGTGTTTATTTGTCAAAACATGTAGCCACACCAGGCCAGTAAAAGGGATAGGAGTCAAATTAGGAATTAGTTTTTAATTAAAGGTTTGTGTTTATTAATGTATTTGTCGACAACAATGATTCCTCCTGTGGGCACCCATAAGTGGAGGTTGGACACACTACGACAATATAGGAGAACAGAGTAATAATTTTTATAGTATGGTAGTTATAATTGTTGACAAATACTATACATTAATAAACACTTAAGTATGACCTCATAGCTGCTTACAACTACATTATAGTGTGTTAAAACTATTGATTAAATGTTTGTATATTGCTTATGAATGCTAAATAGGGGACTTAACGAGTCTGCATTCAAGTAGAACTTCATGCTGGAGTAATAAATGGTGTGCTCCAAATCCTGGCAAAAGAAAAAGCAGCACGCCTGACAGAATTCAGCTGTCATTTGGAACAGTGACGAGATATTAACTGACAGCATAACCGTACCCTTTCAGCTTTGCCCTTCTCTCTGCCTCTTTCCTGCTCTCTCTGGAGAGAAACAGACAGGCACAGAGAGAGGAGAGACAGTTTAGGAGGCAGAGCTAGCAAGAGAGAGAGAGAGAGAGAGAAAGAGCACAAGAGAAAGAGAGAGGGAAGAGGTGGTGAGAGACAGAGCCCATGTAGGGTGCCATGCTCCGGCCCTGTGTGTGGCCGCCAGCAAGTACCCAGCACCACATAAACGTCATGATCCCTGGCTGGAGTTTTTGTGTTTTACACACACACGTACACACACACACACACATACACCTTTCTCTGTTTATCGGTTTGTCTCGATGAGAAGACTAGAACCATGTAAGTGGAAAACTTGACTGAGGACTGAGATGCTAACAGCAGCTTATGTAATGACTTAGGTAGGGCAGAGTGTGAACAGCGCTACAGGAAAGTCCGATGGTAGACAGGCAGATGGTACATGGTATGATGGCAGTAGATTTGCACATTAGCTCATTTTCAAAGAGAGACTACTAAACCCCGTTGCTATTGAAAGAATCGCATTGCCTCCTGTAATCTCTGTGTCTCCCTTGCAAGTAGTGTAGGTGATGGGAGGTCCAATTTGACCTGGAAAGCAGCAGCTTGATTGGATTTGTGTATATGGTTTGCAGACAAAGAAAAATAAATCACATGCACTGTATACTACACTTGAAAGACCATATGGTTGAATCTACGTCCATGGCAGCTCATGTTTTACTGTGTTTTCAGTGTTTAGGCATGTCATTGATTGCACTGTGTGGCAAATGGAAATACACAGTAATTTGTATTCCATGCCCTTTCCAACACTTACACATCTGCAGCACATCTAAGCAGCCATGAAAAGGGATTCACATTTCTTTAAGCTCCCACAGTCTTTTGTGGATCCTATTTCTCCTCTTCTCATTGAAATAGCTGTGACAAACTGAATTATGCATACACACATCCCCAACTGCTCTATCTCACACTGCATATGGATCCACCTCTGCACACAAACACAGACATACAGGATATATCGGCAAACATGCCCCTTGTGTAAAATATACACAGTGGCTTAAGTGCTGAAAATCATTTGTCACTTCTCATAGTGACACATCTTGGTGCTGATGAATAAGAGAGTGTGCTTACTGAACTCAGTCTCTCTGGTGAAAAAGCCCACGGCTGGCAAAGTGGCATTTAAGGTAAAAAACTAAAAGTCAGCTCAAAAAAGAAAATCGGCAAAGATGCTCTGGGAGTCTTTATCCCAGTGGGGCTTTCCATGAATATGCATAGGTAAGTTTTGCTTTAATGTAATAGCCAATTTAATGTTACACTCCAACAGATGAAATAGTGACCTGAATGTGGGCTATCTTACTAATTAAGTGTAAGGGGTTCCTTATACAGTTGTTTATGAGGTAGAAAAGTAACATCATTACTCACATCTAAACAGATCAAAATAACAGCTTGTGATTGCTCTTCACTGGCTAGTAATGTGATCTACTACCTCTAAAGACATGGTGCACCCTGATGCTTGTTGTCTGCGTGGATGTTCCCAGTATATAAGCTCCAGGCATAGTGAGATTCCTGCCAGTGCAGTGAGACAGTGTGGCTGGGTGCTTGGGTGACTCATGTTGCTGAGACTGGAGACAAGTAGCCCAAGCCCAAACACCACGTTGTGATAGAGATGTAGGAGCGTAGCAATAGCCTAAAGTTTCAAGGACCAAATGGTTGGTTCTGCATGTTTTGACAGTTTGGCGTCAGCCTGCGTTTATTTTACATTTCTGCAACCCTGTATACGATGTGCTGGAGTTTCCTGCCAGCCTGCTCACAACTGCATTATAGTACCATTCAATGACTGTGAAATTAAAGGAAACTAATTTGTCACTGTGGCTCACCTCTCTCTCTACAATTTAATTTTCATGGGAAGTTCATCTAAAAATGTTCAGTATGCATGTTAATATTTGTACTGCTCCCACAATCTAATCACCAGTTTTACCTCTTGTGTTTCAGGACATAAACGATGTAAATATCATAAGCTTCACATGACTTAAGGACCTGAGCAAGTAAGAATCACACTATATTTTTATCAAATATTTAGGTTTTGCCTACTGTTAGTCTGTTTATTAAATGACCTGTTAATCAATGTGGAGGTATTCCATTTGTTTCCATTTGGATCACAGACTATATAAGAGTTTGTCCTTAGTCACTTTTCTGATGTTGTCATCAAATATCTATGTAGGCTTCCATAATTATGTGGATGTTTTCGTCTGTGACTGGCCTTCCTCACATAATTCTCATAACTCAGTACTAAAGAAAATACGGTCCCTGCTTCACCTACTTTATGTACTCAAATGATGATGGTGTTGAATGAGACTAATTAATCTAATCTTTCCCATGGCCAGTTCAGACTCTAATGAAGTGTGGGCAGCACCAACTCTCTCTTAACGTTGGACTTAACGCTCAGGCCCCTATGATGAGGGAATAAGTATCAAAGAAAGAAGGACTGATATTATGACAATGATATGCCATAATTGCATCCAGATAAACTCTAACTCTAAACTGCTATTTAAATGTTCATGGTTCATCTATATAGTGGAACTTAATAGAGCGTGAAAATGTGTCAACACTTAAGTGTGCCTTATGGTCAAGGTTTGTGGGATTGAAAGAGAGGGTTATAAATGTGGGGACATAGTTCTTATATTAACAGTATAGCCTTGTTACTTAAACAGTGTTATGAAAAAAAAGGAGAAGGAAATATATGGAGTTTCATAGTTTCACACAGCATAGGCAGGAGATGAACATTTGTTTAGACAGCTGGTTGGCCACAAATTTAAGACTATTCTCTAAAAGAATATTTCCAAAGTGTCAAGAATACAGTGTAAAGTGGAGCAAGGGAAACTTTTAAACCTGACTCTAACTATGTCCCCTGGAAGACAAGAAAGATGCTTCTTGAGATGAGCTGTCTACAGTCCAAATCTATTTCTGCTTCAGGTTCTGGCAAAACTAAGTGGTTGCTAGAGGGGAGCAAGGAGCTGCAGGCATCCTCTGTATCCTACTCTGTCAACATCTTCAGCAATTTTCTGCACAACAAGCACATAATGCCCACAGCTTACCTACCAATTCAATTCAAAAGATTAGAAGAGCAGGAAATGGCTTATTTCATCAAATCATCTCTGTTCTGTGCCAAGATAAGTCTTGGAAAAACTTTTAAACCACCTTGCAGTGCTGCAAATAATCCTCCCACATGATTATATTGCATATTATGGAGTACCTGTAGGCTGCAGGAAGCGCTCTGACTTTTACAACAGGGAATAAAACTCAACTAGAATGAGATCTTTAGAAATATCATTTTGACTACAGCTTCAGTGCAAGCCTGATGTATGAATCAAAAAAGAGACAGAAAAAGACATGTTTCTAACGGGAGAGGATGAAAAGTATGAAATGTCTCTACCACCACACACACCCTAACACCCAAAATCGCCCAAGTCAGTCTATCAATTAAAAACTGGTTTGGGTTGCACTAGCTAAGTTTCCGTGTACAGTTCTTCCTTATTTCTTAGTAACTACCAGTGGTAGTTGTAATATTACTTTTCCCAGTAACTAGTAGTGTAACGGATTATTTATATATTACTGAACGCACCAGTGAGACGGTGCCTCACTGTTACACATTGAACTTGGTGTCAGAAATGAGAGCAGGTTGTGAATGCCTACAGATGAAACATGACATACAGTATCGGGACACAGAATGCTCTGAAATTATCAAGTGATTGCAATCAAGTGAAGGTGGAGTGACAAGATGTGCCTCTATAACAAATTTAGGTTCTACAGGTTAAAGCCGAGGTGAGGATGCGGAGGTGGAGGGTTGATAGAGGGGGAGAGGAATCGAGGGAGGAGTGCAACGTAAACCGCAGTGAGCAGAGCAGGAGGGAGTCAGGCTGGGGTGGAGGGCTTATGTAACGGGTTCAGATGCGGCCTGTACCTCCGCAGAGGATAAAGATTGGCAAGGGCAATGAAGATCAAAAGAGACCTTTGAATTCTCTGTGAAAATACTGACTGAGCCACCAGTTCATTGACAATGGAGGCAAACAGTCACAGCTAAGTTAAGGCAGGACTGTGCTCTTTCAATCACAAAAACAACAACAGTTAACATCAGGAGTGGGGCTGCTGCAGAGCAACAGCCAATGATGTTGTAGTTACAATAGTGTTTTCTGTGAAAGTGAAATTTAATTAAAAATACAAGATTTCATAAATGTTCCCTCCAGCCACCTCTTTCTAACATAATAGTGCTTATGGGCTAGACTGACTGAAGCACAAACTACTGTAAATTAGCAATACCCCACAATAAAAATACTCCATTGCACTTTTTTTTTTTACTTAAATAAAACTATAAAAGTACTAACAGTAGTCATATCCTGTCATATTATTGAACCAATTTTATTAATGTATTAATATGTAAGCAGTACTTCAATATTGTAGTTTATAATTTAGGTTATAGCTGTGTTAAATCAATGTAATGGAATAAAAAGTACAGTTCACTCTGATATGTACTTAACAATTGTACAGTACTTGAGTAAATGTACTTTTCACCACTGTGCATATACACACACTTCACACACGAACATGTGCAAGCCTACAATTACTGTCACTACAGCACCGAAAGTTTTTTTCAAGAGTCCTTGCTGTCCCATCTCATCCCTCCCCCGGCTGAATAAATCAGCAGCCTTCCCCGCTTGAGCTCTGGCCCGAGCTAGGCCACGTCTGAGATCACAGGGCAAATCTATAGTCCACACCCCGCAGGGCTACAGGTACACAAAACACAGGGGAGTCACGATGATGACTTGGCTGGCATTTAGAGTTTGTATTCTACAGCGCTACACCCAAACTCACAAGGTGTGTGCTAATTAATTCTTAAATTAAACCTGCTTTGCATTCTCAAATACCCCCAAAACACATGACAAGTGAATGCATTTAAATTACTATGTATATGTGTGCAAAATGTGTGATGGTGTTTGTGTGTGTGTGTGTGTGTGTGTGTGTGTGTGTGTTTGTGTGTGTGTAGATATCCACCATTCACCCGCTCCTCCTGCTGTCCACAGTAAGCTGCATGTACAATAATACCTGTATGCCTCCTGCAGGCTATAATTAGATGGTTCAACTAGCTATTATGTTTCCCCTAATCATAAAAATGCAGGATTGGAAGGGCGTTGATTTGAAAACAGATTACCTGTGTACGTGAGCAAAATAGGTAAAAAAGAAAGATTGATTGTTCCCTGTTTAAAGACAGATGAACACACAGACAGAAAAAGAGCTAAGGAGAGTCACAGAGAGGGCTTTGTGCTCTATAGATCATCCATAGCTTACCTTTGAATGTTGAGCTGCCTGATGCAAATGTGCCATGTGTGCATTAGTGCACAAGGCAGAGTTGTGCATCCAGATGATTGGATTGAAAAAAAGGTTGTGGGTCAGCACATTCAGTTTCAGCGCTGCTCTGAAAAGACCCGCTGAGAATACAGATCGGCTGTGCAATTATCCCAAACCAGTTGTCATCACTTGTCTTTCCCACCTGACAGCCACTGCCATGTACACCAGACAAACAATGTGGATTTCGGACAAATATTTCTGAAGCCTACTTAGAGGGTTAATATTTCTGTTGCTTCATAGTCTCTCAGGTCTTAACTTGTTTGTTAAGTCACTTACATCAATATGAGCCCCGTCAATCTGTTTTTCCATTAAAAGCACGATCCACCACACTGCAAAACAGCAGACAGTACTCTCCTATGTTGTTTCACTCTCTGCATTACACAAATTTGCCCCACTGGGTATCTGACTTGATGTTCTGTAGAGAGACATTAGTCCTTGCTCTGTATGTAGCTGCAGCTGCACGAGTGACTGGACACATCAGACTGTTTCTAACATGATGATGATAACCGGCAGCCCCCAAACTGTCACAGACTGCTGTAGAATAACAAAAAGGTCCAAGGTTAGATTAACCTCCAGTCACAGGCTGCCGTTCGGATGTTCCAGTGTAGCATTTATGAAAGTATCAGGTCAGTCTACTGAACAACACAGACTGTACAGACAGGACACAGGCAATTAATTTATCAGATTGGAGGCATAATCTGGATAATTGATAGTAATTATTTTTCCATTTAATGAAAACGGAAAATGCCAGTTGTGATGTGTTGACAGTGTTGATCAATTACTGGTTTATTTCTCCCATCATCCTGTACATTGCTTTCTATTCTAAATTATGCTCACTCTATGTATAGGTATGTCAGTGGGCACCGAACCTTATGTTGTTCAAGTTAGCTGTTAGCCAAAAAGCTAAAGGAATAATGGAGAACGAGGGAGATGGGCGTTTTTTCCACAGCTGTAAGTAGGCTACTGCCATTATAGTGTCACAGTCTAAGATGCAAAGAACATTGTCATCCGTTGAAAACTTTGTGCGACCAGCAAAAAGCTTTTAAATGCGAACAATTGTATATCTAAATTATTGAAGCATCTGCTAAAGCAGAACAGCAATGTGAAACTCCGGCTGATATTGCCAATGATGCATGCACTCGTCAGGAGAAAATGTCATTAAGCAACTTTTAATGATTTGTTAAAACACTACTTCTTGTATAAATGTGCAGAAAAACAGTAGTTCGGATTTACTTTATTTATTTGCTTTATTTAAATTTTTATCTCAGCCAATGGCGTTAAGAAACGTTAAGTTTTGTAAAAACCATACTCCTAGCTGCTGTTATGAATATGCTATTAGTTAATAATGTTAGTGATATTAGTTTTATAGCAACATAACAAGTTATGTAACTAGTTACTTTTAATACCCAGTAATAAGTAAAGTAATATTATTAAATTTTTAAGGAGTAATAAGTAAAAAAAAAAAAAAACGTTTGGTGCTGGTCAGGGAGTGTACAGTTGATTTTTTAGAGCTTGTGTGCTGAAAATAGTTTCCAGCTGTGAATGGAAACTGAGCTGATGAGAGTGGTTAGACTAAGTTTTGGGACACAAAACCAAACCAATAACCTCAAATACAGTATACAGCTCCTTTTAGCTGAGTGGAGCTGCAGAGTCAGGTTATAAGGTTCATCATTACGGTTATTACCCATAGTTGTTGATCCATTGTTACAGCAATATTAAATATTCATCCTTCAGCAGCTTTAAGTAATATTCGAGGAGATATAGTGGCATTTTGCAAAACCTCAAAAGACAAGCCCTTCACTGCATTACCTTGGGCTTCACAAAGTCAAACCAAACTGAAGTGAACACAACTATGGATAAATAAAAATTCACTGGTATTGACGGAGAATTACAATTTTAACTTTAGTCTTTAAGGTAGGTTGTTATGATGTGTGAAAAGAGTCTGCTTCACTCACTTGAATGCAATTAAGATGCAGAGGGTCATTCAAGGATGAATGACAAACAAGCTGCAAAAGTCAATTGATGATGAAAAACATCTAATCTGCTGAAAGTTATTACTTGTTTGGGCAAATCTTCTTTGTTTACTTCTTTGGTATCAAGGCAATTATGGACAAAGCTTTACAGGACTTCATCAAATTAAAGTAACTCTTTATTTACTAATTATAATGGAAATGTTGTTCATTTATATGGTAATGTGCACTACAGCAAAAGGTTGTTTGGAATTGGCAGCTTGAGAAAGTTGTTTTTCAACAACGATGCATGTGGCCAAAAAAGTGAATCAACCCCTGGGCATGGTCATGTATTAGCATGCAGACATAGGATGTGCATCTATTATGTCTACTGAATAAACTGAAATTTGCTCTGTGAAGCATGCACATGTACATGTACAAACACAGGAAACAAAACAATGGGTGAAGTAACAGAATCAACCCTTTCCTCAGTCAAGCACTAACCTGCTTTTAACGGCCGGATAGGTATGCAGACAAAAGTGCTCATTTGCAGCATTTACTCTAGAGAGGTGAAGCACACAGGGCTGCAGTGAAAAGGTGCAGCTCTCATACCAAGCTCCACCACTTTCCACCTCTGTATACAACTTTAATAATGATACAGAGAGAGAAGGAATAATGATACAGAGAGAGAAGGAAATAGGTGACCAAAGATATATTGACTGAGAGCAGCCTTCAACACCATCATCCTGGCCCTGCTGCAGGACAAGCTCTCTCAGCTGAACGTGCCTGACTCCACCTGCAGGTGGATCACAGACT
>NC_060171.1:13678037-13679902 GCF_021292245.1 Micropterus dolomieu | reverse complement strand
CAACGATGCATGTGGCCAAAAAAGTGAATCAACCCCTGGGCATGGTCATGTATTAGCATGCAGACATAGGATGTGCATCTATTATGTCTACTGAATAAACTGAAATTTGCTCTGTGAAGCATGCACATGTACATGTACAAACACAGGAAACAAAACAATGGGTGAAGTAACAGAATCAACCCTTTCCTCAGTCAAGCACTAACCTGCTTTTAACGGCCGGATAGGTATGCAGACAAAAGTGCTCATTTGCAGCATTTACTCTAGAGAGGTGAAGCACACAGGGCTGCAGTGAAAAGGTGCAGCTCTCATACCAAGCTCCACCACTTTCCACCTCTGTATACAACTTTAATAATGATACAGAGAGAGAAGGAATAATGATACAGAGAGAGAAGGAAATAGGTGACCAAAGATATATTGACTGAGAGCAGCCTTCAACACCATCATCCTGGCCCTGCTGCAGGACAAGCTCTCTCAGCTGAACGTGCCTGACTCCACCTGCAGGTGGATCACAGACTTCCTGACGGACAGGAAGCAGCACATGAAGATGGTAAAACATGTCTCTGATTCAAGACCATCAGCACCGGTTCACCTCAAGGCTGCATTCATTCCCCTCTGCTCTTCTCCCTGTACACCAACAGCTGCACCTCCAGTCACCAGTCTGTCAAGCTCCTGAAGTTTGCGGATGACACCAGAGATGCTCACAGGCTTTTGAGCTAGAGTCCAAGTCAAATCTCAAGTCTTTGAGCTGGAGTCCAAGTCAAGTCTCAAGTCTCTGAGCTAGAGTCCAAGTCAAGTCTCAAGTCTTTGAGCTGGAGTCCAAGTCAAGTCTCAAGTCTCTGAGCAAGCATCCAAGTCAAGTCTCAAGTCTTTGAACTGGAGTCCAAGTCAAATCTCAAGTCACTGAGCTAGAGTCCAAGTCAAGTCTCAAGTTCTTGAGCTAGAGTCCAAGTCAAGTCTCAAGTTCTTGAGCTAGAGTCCAAGTCAAGTCTCAAGTCTTTGAGCTGGAGTCCAAGTCAAGTCTCAAGTCTCTGAGCTAGAGTCCAAGTCAAGTCTCAAGTCTTTGAGCTGGAGTCCAAGTCAAATCTCAAGTCACTGAGCTAGAGTCCAAGTCAAGTCTCAAGTCTCTGAGCAAGCGTCCAAGTCAAGTCTCAAGTCTTTGAACTGGAGTCCAAGTCAAATCTCAAGTCACTGAGCTAGAGTCCAAGTCAAGTCTCAAGTCTCTGAGCAAGCGTCCAAGTCAAGTCTCAAGTCTTTGAACTGGAGTCCAAGTCAAATCTCAAGTCACTGAGCTAGAGTCCAAGTCAAGTCTCAAGTTCTTGAGCTAGAGTCCAAGTCAAGTCTCAAGTCTTTGAGCTAGAGTCCAAGTCAAGTCTCAAGTCACTGAGCTAGAGTCCAAGTCTAACTAAATAAATCTGTAACGTTTCATGATCAACAATAAACCTGTAACATGTTTTTCACTTACAGAGCACAACCACGTAACCTAATGTACAATGCATGTACAACTAATGACAGCTTATAAACGTTTTAACAAAATAAAACTATAATGTTATATGATCAACAATAAACCTGTAACCTGTTCACAGCCGACGTTAATAATTAACACTGATGGCAGCTAGTGGGACATAAATGATTATGTTAATCTACCACCACAAGTTTGGCAAGCAATCATTCATCTTTTCATAACACAATTGGGGGTTAACCGACTATAGGTCGCAGCTAAAGCAAGAAGCAAGCTAAAGCAGCTAGATGGCCAATGCTGAGCTAAACATGTTTACTAAACTCAGGTTACTAACCTATTTTGCGTTCAGCGCTTCTTTGTTTGCGCCTTGTTGCATGAAGTGGGCCCCCCCTGACACCCCCCCCCC